>NC_085872.1:32975875-33040875 GCF_034702125.1 Engraulis encrasicolus
TACGCCCTTTTGAAGTTTTGTTAGCGATTAGTCCAGAAAACAACCTTATGATTTGATGGGATAGTGTTTCCAAGCTTCAATGAAGATACATTTCAAAAATCGTGAGTTGTATCGAATCGTTGGTCAAAAATCTTGATACAGTACGAACCGAATCGTGAGTTGAGTGTATCGTTACAGCTCTAATTAGCACACACAGCAACAACATCAGCATTCCAGTCAGTACTGTTGTGTGACTGGCTATTATGGAGACGCGGCATTCAACAGCTCTGCCAGTCTCTTTTCTTTCTTCTTTACTTTTACCCCCAAGGGAGCAACAGTTTCTGGCGTTTTGCTCTTTCTTACTCCCTCGCTACATGGCTCATGGCTCAGTTTCTGTGGAAAAAATAGGTTCGCACACTTTTTTGTCCAGCACCAGGGATTGTGCCCAAGCAACTCTCTATCAGGGTCCAGTTTTGCCTTAGATACACAACACAAACACACAGAACCTTTCAATGTGTGTGTGTGTGTGTGTGTGTGGGTGGGGGTGGGAGTGTGTGTGTGTGTGTGTGTGTGTGTGTGTGTGTGTGTGTGTGTGTGTGTGTGTGTGTGTGTGTGTGTGTGTGTGTGTGTGTGTGTGTGTGTGTGTGTGTGTGTGTGTGTGTGTGTGTGTATGGGTATGCAATAGGTATGAATGGTACATTTGTACTTATACTTACTTATACTATTTTCACATTAGTGGGTTGGTTGGATGACTCAAAAGCCACGAGTAAGCACAAGAAACCAAAAATAAGCAAATAAAACAAATAAGCAAAATGTCAACCTTCACATTGTTTGGGAGCATTTAGACAGTTTCCTATTTAACCTTTAGAATGGATGCAGGTTGAGGTTTCCAGTGCATATGGCAGTGATTATGGAGACGATTATAGAGGCTGGCTTGAAATGCACTATTGGGCGTTCAGCAAGTTTATGTGTCAGATTCCTGATGCATGCATGTGTGTACATGTGTGTGCATTTGTGCATGCGTGTGTGAGTGTGTGTGTGTGTGTGTGTGCATTTGTGCATGCGTGCATGTGTGTGTGTGTGTGTGTGTGTGTGTGTGTGTGCATTTGTGCATGCGTGCATGTGTGTGTGTGTGTGTGTGTGTGTGTGTGTGTGTGTGTGTGTGTGTGTGTGTGTGTGTGTGTATAATTCACAAAAAAGACAGCACCCACCTCACCGACACTGGCGTCTGTCATAAACCAGTTCACTATTTGGGCCTTTTCAGTTCACCGGAATCCATTGAAAAACCACAATCTCTCATACGCAAATGAAACCATTTAATAATCTGTTTCCCTTGATTTAATTTTAGAGTTGAATAGCCCATCTCATCTTGTTTGTGAAGCATTTGTTGTTGTTTTTTTAATGTGTGAAATAAGCTGACTTCACTGCCTACATGTTGCTTGCCTTTGCGGTCTCTGGTCACTGTGACAGGAGCGAAAGGTACTGTGGGGAGACAGCAGGGGTTTTTACATGTCTCTGTGTCTGAGCTGTGGCTGACCTGACGTCTCAAAGGGGCCGTGCTCTGCAGCGTTGATGATTAGCGCGCGGCACTTGCTCGACTTGGCAGAAGCAGTCACCAAGAAACAAACGAATCCCATGTTGGTTGTTCATGTCTAACGCCCTGTGAAATCACGACAGTGTGAGACCAGAGTTTGGAACCCAAAACATCTCACAAGGGTTTACAAGCATTGCCGAAAATCGAAAAAAAAACAATCCGGACATTCCATTTTCATCATCAACCTCTTTGCCATCAAGTTGCTTGTCAGGATAACAATCCCACAAGGGAACTTGCACAAGACAGCACGTTGCGCTGCTCTAATAGCTGTGGAATTGCGTACTTACAGGACTTGCATTTGCTTTGCCTTTTGACAACAGACAATAATCTCGGAGCAGGGAGAGCGAGACTGAGAGGAAAAACAAGTGGAATGATGAAACAAGTGGCAGCTGTGTGCCCTGTATGCTCCGTTTGGGCCAGGTCAGCACTAATAGCCTCTAAGCAACTGTGTATGTGCGTTACCATGTGTGTGTGTATGAGAGAGAGAGAGAGAGAGATAGAGAGAGACAGAGAGAGAGAGAGAGAGAGAGAGAGGGAGAAAGGGAGAAAGAGAGAGATTTGGGTCAGATTGGGCTATGAGTCATTTACCATTGGGGAAATGGCCTCACTTTTCGTTGGCGCCCATTCAAGGTCTGTGTTGCCTCAAGTACAAACACTCCTACTCACACATACAAATAATACATGTATATACGAAGATAAGCAGGATGAACAAACTGATGTATTTGACGATATATTTTCCTACGCAGTTGCAGAAGTGTCAAAAGGCATGCAAATTGTGTGTGCTCGTATGCATTTATACTGACCAGACACACCAGACACACACATGCACACTGACATCACATATACAAAATACAGGCACACACACTTGTGCACTCACTCACATACGCGTGCGCGCACACACACACACACACACGCACGCACGCACGCACGCACGCACGCACGCACGCACGCACGCACGCACGCACGCACGCACGCGCACACGCGCACACACACACACACACACACACACACACACACACACACACACACACACACAGCCTATTTCCTTTTAAGAAGATCTTGTGTGCTGCCTGCGCAATGCTGTGTGTGTGTAGGGAGTGTTCTGACATATCCCTCCAGACCTGCAGTACAAACACGTGCAGTGAAGTCATTGTTTTCCAGTGGCCGTGCCAGCAAGTAGGGGCTCATGGTTTAAGCCCTGCTAACATCACACGTCACACCAGATGGACATGCACACACACACGCACGCACGCATGCACACATCCCAACCTTAATATCTTTGAGGGGCCCTTGTGGGGACCTTCCTATCTTTTTGGGGCCCTTCCATTCGTATTAACCCTAACAATAGCTAAATAATGCCAAACTGTGCCCAAAAAAGAAAAAAAAAAACAATCCCGAACTGCAACCTGTCGGTGAGGAAATGTTTTTACACTTTAAATTTTACCAGTAACAACAAAACTACCCCAAGGAAAAGGGGTCAAAACGTGTGGGGTCCAGGATTTGGGCACCACATGGAGCGAGAGCAGCATGTTGGTGTGTTCCAATAGCAGGGGCCTCACGAAGAAAGATTGGTGTAGTACACACGCACACTCACACACTCACACACACACACACACGCACACGCGCACACACACATACACACACGCACACACACAGGGTGACAATAAATCCCTATGCTCAGTTTTCCTTCCACTTCCATGCCACATTTCTGTCAAACCTGTCTTTGGACTGGACTTTGAACAGGGATAATCTCAACCCTTCTACAAAGACATCCAGAGCACTCCAAACATATTCTTGCATGATAGACAGTACACGCAGACCCAAGAAGGCCTACTTATCTGCAGAGCCTCCAAAGCATTCACTTTACATAACAAGAAAACATAGGAGGAGACACGACAGGCGTGTGTGTGTGTGTGTGTGTGTGTGTGTGTGTGTGTGTGTGTGTGTGTGTGTGTGTGTGTGTGTGTGTGTGTGTGTGTGTGTGTGAGTGTGTGTGTGTGTGTGTGTGTGTGTGCATGCCTTGTCTAAACCTATTAAATCCTACCTTCCGGCGCCGCAGCTTGACGGTAGTCTCCTCAGTCACATGCTCCTGTTCCTCTGTGGCGACTGCAGAGGTGGGCACATGTGGGTCACACCTCCCAGTAGCGCCACCCTCCTCCTGAGCAGCTGCCATCATAGAGGAGGCATCTCCAGCCTCACCCAGCTCCAGCTGCTCCGAGCATGGCGCACTCCGGCCTTCGGCACTTTGGAGTGCACAAGCACCTCCGTCAAGGCTTGTGTCGTTTGGGCTTGGCAGCTCCACTCCACCACATCGATTTGTGGTTCCAGGTGATTCTTCGCTTTCCTGTGGGTTCTGACATGGCATCTCAGTAGCAGCCTCCTCCTCGTCGTTATCCACCCACCCTGGCTTCTCAGCTCCTCCTGTTTCGTCTCCGACCTCTGATAAAGACACTTCCAAGATGGTGTCCAGCTTTGAGCCCCCGGAGCCTCCCTCATGGCGCCTCTCCTGGGAGACACCCATGGATACGGAACATTCTAAGCTGGCCAGCGGCTCAGGGTGGGCATCATCATCATCGTCTCTTGTTGCAGTTTCACACGGCTCTGCACTGAGAGCCTCACAATCGGTCTGAAGGCATTCAAGGTCCGCTGGTCTTGTGGACGAGGGCAAGGAGGCTGTGCTCTGGGCTCTGCTGCTGTGTTGAGCAGCCGGTGTTGGACTGCTCATGACCTGGTGGGCCGCTCCTGCTAGGACTAATCCTTCAGGGGCCTGTGCCTCCGGGGCGGTGTCCATGCCTGAAATGTCGGCATCAAGCCGACATGCCAAATCTGTTTTTGCCTTGCCAGGCTTTTCACAATATTCGGTCTCTCCTGTCATGTGCCCTTGGCAAATGGTTTCAGGCTCTCGCTCTGCTACACTGTCCACCGTGTCAGGCTCAAGACTTGGCGTGTGATCGGGCGTATCCTCTTTCAAGACAGAGCCCTCGAACCCACTCGGATGGCGGCTGAGGAGAGCAGTGGCATTCTCCCCCGCCGTCAGAGTGGCAGTGCACTCTAGCGTTGCGGTGCTATTGCTGCCTTCCACTTGTTGAGCTGCTGCCACCGTTGTCTGAGAAATGTTCGGCGTAGTCTTTGGGTCGAGCAGAACATCGGGGAGCCTGGAGAGGCCAGAGTTCAAGTTGGGGAGGTTGCTGCTGGGAAGCTGTGCTGTGGGGCAGTTGGAGTTGGCCTCCTCGGCCTCGCCAAGGTCATCCACACAAGGCAGAGTTTTGCTGTCATTAGTTGGCCCTAATGGAGCATCTACTGGCGTCTCGCTCGCCATAGGGATCTTGGCCAGTATGTGGAGAGGGTGTGGTGAATCTTTGCTCTCGTCACCATCCTGTTTGTCGGCACATACAGCTGTGGAGGGAGCCAGTGAACACAGAGGCTTCTGTGACTGGTCTGCCATGATGTCATTGTCCCGAACAGACCCACATTCAAACCCACCAGACACTGGCAGCTCACAGCTCACTCTCTCACCTGCCTCACCCTCCAGCCATTGTTCGCTCCCATCCTCCTCTACAACGGAGGCTGTCACCGCTGGAAACCACTCGGGCAAGGAGGCGCATCGCTCTCGATGGACTCTCCGTGAACGAGGCCCATTTCTCCGGCCGCCACGACAGCAGACGAGGTCCAGGTCATCCAGACTGTAGCACGGACCTGAGCGGCTGGTCACGTGCTCCTCCCAACTTCTTCTTCTGCGTTTAACGACAGGCATAGCAGACACCCACGTCTATCCCATAGAGCCCCTTTGAGAGCAGCAGCCTGCTGTATTAAAACCTGCGTCCAGCTGTTGGCTCGACACCACTTTCTGTAAAGGAGAGGGAGAGGAGAAACGATTAGAGAGAGAGAGAGAGAGAGAGAGAGAGAGAGAGAGTAAAAGAGCAGATCATCAGAGTAGTTCATCTCCAGACATGCAGGATATGCAATTCACAGACAGATCCTTATCGAGTTGGGGATATTGCATCACACAATAAACATAATAGTATGTGGGAGACAGTTCACGTTAGCTTTAGGAGGATTTTGTGTGTCTTTTCCATATGCTGCGTGTCATCATGTCGCAGTACCTTTTGAAGGGGTTGTGTGCGTGCAGTATTTTTAGCTGAGACGTGTTTGGTTTAGTTGTGTTCGCTATACTTCATCTTTTTTTATGTGACAGTTTGTTTATCCCCATTTTAAACATGTGAGGTGTACTCCTGAACATAAACGTGATAGTCTTTCTCTGTCTATTAAGTATGTTTTTGTACAGGATTGGTTTTGTCATTATGTGTGTATGATGTGTGTATTGTTGTACCATGGGACACAGCAGAGTGAGCAGTGTCCCATGGAAACAACCATCAGGTATAAACGGAGGAGAAATTGAAGACTTTGCCTCACACAGAAGCCTTACAGCCTGGCACATTATCAGGATCATCAATATTGCCAAATCCTAAACAGTTCTGCCACAAGAACCGAGTACGATACCTGTGTCCATCCCAGTAACAGCTGGTTCTTGGCTATGCTAAAGAAGCAATTGGACAGTCATGCGTAAGCGGTTAGGGCGTCAGACTTGTAGCCAAAAGGTTGCCGGTTTGACTCCCAACCCGCCAGGTTGGTGGGGGCAGTGCTCTCCCCCATCCTGCTCCATGACTGAGGTACCCTGAGCACGGTAACGCTCCCTTTCGGGCACCATTGGGGGCTGCCCCCTTGCACGGGTGAGGCATGAATGCAATTTCGTTGTGCGCAGTATGCAGTGTTCACTTGTGTGCTGTGGAGTGCTGTGTCACAATGACAATGGGAGTTGGAGTTTCCCAGTTGGGCTTTCACAGCTTTCACTTCAATTCACAATTGAAACGCTATGCCAGTTTTTTGGGGGTCTTTCCCAAACAAAGTGGGAGAGCACAGCTAAAAAAAAAAATCTGTTATCCATTTCACAATACACCAAGATGCCAAGTCTGTGCTCTGACAAGTTCAAACCACACTAACCCAGAGAGGGAGAGAGAGAAAGTGGCTGTTGTCAAGAGCAGTTGAGGAGACGTCAGAGGCCTGCAGACTTCTTAGTGCTACTCTGTTTGAACCCCAGGGATTCAGCATGGAGGGTTTTTTTTTACCAGCAGAGTTCCCTTAACCCAGATTTAGTCCAACTGCGCCAATGCCATTGGGGTGCTGAGTGTCACATCCAGAGAGAGAGAGAGAGAGAGAGAGAGAGAGAGAGAGAGAGAGAGAGAGAGAGAGAGAGAGAGAGAGAGAGAGAGAGAGACCTTGTATTGAAATTCATCCCTGCTCTGACAGGAACTTGAATGTGCCTTTCTGTCTGTCTGACAGGATCTCAGCTCGCTGCTTCGGTGACTCTCTCCCTATGACTAAGCCCCAGACCTCCACAGTCTGGTCAGACACAAGCTAACTGGTACAGCATCTGTGTGTGTGTGTGTGTGTGTGTGTGTGTGTGTGTGTGTGTGTGTGTGTGTGTGTGTGTGTGTGTGTGTGTGTGTGTGTGTGTGTGTGTGTGTGTGTGTGCGTGCGCGCGCGTGCGTGTGTGCGTGCATGCGTGCTCGTGATCGTGTGTGTGCGCATGCTCATGCATGCTTGTGTGTGTTCGGCCACATGTTTGTGTGGGAAGAATAGACCATACACACAAATAACCATTACCCTCTGGCAATTTGATATCAGACCCCCTTTTGTGCTTATCATCTCTACAGTGTGTGTTTCAGCCAACCATGTGAGTTGTGTTGGATGATTATGACATTAAGGACACACTATTCTCCACAGATGCATGGATGTGGCCTTTACTAGCCTAGAAAATGGGATTTCATGCAGCATGTGGGTTGTTGCTCATGACTTTACCAGCACTGCTGAGAAAAGTCTTATCCCACATCCTGAGCATGTGGGAGAGAGTATCTGATCCATTGGAGGAATGGGTGTGTATTTAGTCTTAGTCTGGATATGATGTCTTCTGATGTGTGTGGGAGAGAGAGAGAGGAAGGCAGAAGACAGTGTGTACCTTTCGAGCAACCAGGCAGATCTTTTCAAATCAGCATTGTGTCAGTCTCTTTCTCTCTCTCTCTCTCTCTCTCTCTCTCTCTCTCTCTCTCTCTCTCTCTGTATGTGTGTGTGTGTAAGAGTGAGACAGTGAGTGAGCGAGCGAGCCATGCATTTCCTTCCCGTTATGTCAACTACTATTTCCACTCTCTGCACACTGACATTCTCCCTACACCATGAGGGGAAAAGGTTCAAAAGTCATCCATATTTATAGAAACACTTTTCCCTGTAAGCGTTACAAAATTCCCTAATACAAGAGTACAGCGAAAACCACACTGAGAGTCAGAGAGTTGCATATCCATCTACCAGGCACGTGCACAGCATAGTTGCCCACGGTGCCCGAGCAACGGCCCTTTTGCCCACATTGGCTGATATTGCCCTTCCAAGGGAGGGGGAAATAATTTGGCAATTATAATTTCATATTTCAATATCATTTGATTTCTTTATAATTCATAATTTTGATTGAAGTTTTGTACAATAAAGACTTAAGTCAGTCATACAAATTCATCAGACCCGTCGAGAATGGGCACGAGCGATGTGAGGTAGCCTAGGCCTACGCAACAACTCCGGTGGGGAGGGAGAAGGCACGCGACAGGCGCTTGAGCGCCTATAAGAGACACGAAAGATTTTGAAGATGCCTGGGTGTCGGCTAGAGCCCTACACACAGTCTACATATTAGGGTACAAAATATGCTCACAATCAACCTCTCTATTATCAACAATGTTGAGTTTAGAACTTTTAGTTATCATACATCTGACAGCCAGCCAGCGCCAGTGGTGTAGTCTACGTAGAACGCAGGTATACGCCGTATACCCACTTCTTAATTTTGGTAATTTCCGTATACCCACTTCTAATGTACCGTATACCCACTTCTAATGTTCAGTATACCCACTTTAAAATAATTTTCAATATTTAGAATATCCGTTTCATCAACGGCCACTTCTCATGGAAGCATTGTAATTTAACAACACAGCGATATATTAGACTTTATTAATTCGGAGATTGCGTCAATCATTCGACGGTAGGTATTTCCAGATATGAACGCCTTTCAGTTGACCACTGGGCTGCTGTCACAGCGGCGCCATATTTAACCGGTATCATAATTATATGGCCAGCACCAATCAGTTCAAGGCTATACGCACATTATCCTGTAGGTGGTGGTAGCATAAATGCAAAATGTAATGATGCAGGTGAAAGATGGCGGCGCCCGGGGTTAGGCTAGCCTATGCCGAAAGGCTGAATAGTTACAATTCAGGTGTCCATTTAACTATGGTTTCATTGCGACCTACCAATCAGACGCGGATATTCTGCCTTTCATCCATCAAAACAAAAATCTAGCATGGCGCGTGTATCGGTAGTTGCTAAAGGTTGCTAAATTGTAAACTCGAGGCATCTACGAAATGTCCTTGTACATCTGGAGTGACTCATGTTCTCACCATTTGGATCGGATTATACAACTATCATCTCAACATCCGTGGGTTCGCGTTTGCAGGGTAGACTTTCCAGGGCTGTGACAGGTAGGCTAAGGTGTTTAATAACATTATGACTTACCCCCTCGTCTAACTTTCACGAACATTCAAGTTTAGTTCAAGCTTAAATATTAAGTGTTCTGCCCAATTGTTAATGATTTTAATTTTCATTTATGACATAAATGGGCATGTCGAAGACACACAACCTGTTTCATGATGTGATGGTGTTCTGCTACTTTAAAACAATCACTCTGTTAGGCCTTGCTTTATGACCGATGAGTACAAAGATCAGGGGTGGATTGGGAAGAATTTCTCCACCGGGCCAATTTTGCCAAAGCTGGCCCCATACCAAAAACATTTAAATAAATATATAAATAAATATAGCCAAGGCTACACTGTATATTGTCACATGTGTGTGCCCTTGAAAGGTTCTATATATTGTGCATTCTTTTTTCAATCACTTTTTGTACTAATGTATTATTACAATTTGTATTAGCCTACATTATTATGTTCAATTCTGGTTGAAATTTGCATTATCAAACTGTAACCTTTCACACTATTTATAACATATTCATAATCTATACCTGCTCTTGGATGTCAATAGATTCCTGGAGTATTTCCCCAGAGCCGTATATAGAGATATCTCTATATACGGCTATGGGGAAATACTCCAGGACTCTATTGACATCCAAGAGCAGGTATAGGCCTATGCATTATACTGTATTATATTATTTTATATTATATTATGTATTGTATTGTATTATATTATATTATATTATATTATATTATATTATATTATATTATATTATATTATATTATATTATATTTATATTTATATTATAAGCACTGTCACATTTTACTCAAGGTGCTTAATCTAAAAAGTAAAATGAATGACGAAGAACTGTTATAGATAGATAGAATAGATTTTACTAGGGCATTAGGGCATGACTATTGAACATCTTTCCGATGGAGAGTTGGAAATTGAGATATTGAGATGCAATACATTTTCGTACCATATAGCCTCTTTGCTCAAGTGCCTTGTACAACAACTCTGATACATGGACGCAAACATTTTTGTCACTTAGATTGGTCGCGAGGGGGTGGCGTCCCGAGCCCTAGCTTGGTAACCACCGAGCCTATGTCTGGCCGAATATACAGTATACCCACTTCTAAACAGTAGACTACACCACTGGCCAGCGCTACGTTTAGGTAGCAAAAAAACCCGACAGCCAGCTGTAGATATGCCTCGGAAAAATAGGCTAAGATTTCATGTTTCAACTGATTTGCTTTGCAATTCGTATTTTTGATTGAAGCTTCCTAAATTAAGTTTTCAAATTCAGATTCACCTGCACCTCGAGAGATAGGCAAAGGGAGGGGCAGCATGCGCGTTGCGGGGAGCACGCGCAGCTCTACATGGGAGGGAGGGGGGAGCAAGCATGCATGCGATGCGACCAGGGCAGAGACGCAAAATATGTCGAAGATGTCGTGGGAGTAGAGCGACTGCCCTGGCGGCCTGAGGTGAGCTGGAAACATAGCAGACTACACAGTATTACACTACATGACCACAATTAATGCCTCTTAAAGCCGATGTCGAGTTTAGGACGTTTGTGATCCTAAATAATCTGACAGCCGCTGTGCCACGTTCAGATATTGGGGGAAAACGACAGCCAGCTAGCTTGCAGTCATTGTCAACGTTTTACATGGCTCAGGTTGTTTTGTGGAAGGCTAACCCAACTAAGAAACATGCAGATGACATGTCGTTTTATCAAGCAAGAGAGAACTTAAGGGGCTTGGCTAGCTAAAGGAAGCACATCTCTGCAGAGTTGGCTGAGAAAAAAAAATGAACAGGTGCAGGTGAGGCAGAGAATCTTTTTCAGGATTGTAGAGGTTTGATCTTGGTGAGACCGCTTGGAAAGTGCTTTTTCTTACGCTGATATATTCTCCGACCCAAAGATACTGTTTCCACTGTCAATGTCCATGTAATTGAAATAAATCCACTCCACATGATAACTGACGTTTACTGTTCTTCTCAAGACATAGGCCTACAAAATGTGCATGAACTAACTAAAATATCTGTAATGAAAATAAAAGGTTATAAAGTCTGCGAGAAGCTCGGAGCTTCAGAGCAACAGATAAGAACTGGTCGCTCCCACGCCACGGTTCTTTGCGATCTGAAATGAAAGCCGGCTCGTCAATTCTTAAAGCGACAGTACACATTTTTAATATAGGCTACAAAAGACCCAACAAATGACCTAAACCTGTGAATTCTTATTGTTTTAGCTTTCCTATGTAATATTCATCATTTTAATCATGGAATATGAATATTAATGAAATTTCAAATTCAAATTAAATGATCTTTTTAACCATTTTTAAACTATTTCTATTTATTATAACTTAAAGTCTACTTTGGCTGCTACAAGGATTATAAAGATGACAGTGGGTTAATTGATTAAAGATGGCCTCTCAACGTCATTTAATTAATATTGCCGTGTTCCCAATTGTTATTGAATGTGTTACGCGTTGGTCCTGTTTTAAAAAACGTTCTGGTTGCTTTGTTTCAAGACGTTTTTGCAAGCTGGCAAGGTGGCTTGTGGAGAAACGAGAGAGTGTTCCGTGTTTCTCGTGGAAATGCGTCTCTGATTGGCTCACTCCTCCTGCTCTCAAAGAAACGCGTCTCTGATTGGCTCAGTCCTCCAGTACTTGGAGAGAATGTAATGGGAAACAGAGTCGCCACTTCCCCGGGTGGTACTGCACTATAGGGGCGCCAACGGAGGCGTGCAGGCTCCATTCAGGGCTGTGCTCTTTCGACAGCGACCCCTAGGCGAGCTGCAGGCACGGAGCAACCGGAGTGAGCAGGCTTTATGTATGAGGCTTTGTGCTGTGTGTGTACCTGAGAGTAGCAACCAGCTGATAGCTAAGCTAAGCTATGTTTCGGGCCACCAGACGTTGCTTGTTTTGAAAACAAGCAGAAAAAAATTACTCGACATGTTTTTAGATAAATGGGTCGATATAAACCTTTGTGGGCAACGCCTTCTTTCGACGTGACGAAACACAGAAAGGCTTTCGTGATTCGCTCGTTTCTCTGCATTATTGATGTAAATTGGGAAACACCGGGAAACACAGCCAGGAGAGTTGACGCACCGCTATGAGAGCCTTGCAAGTGAGTTTAACTTGGGGTGACCGTCCGATCTTCGAAAGGAGTGAGTAAAACTGAGTTTTATCGGAAGTTGGCCTTTAAGCATCCTCATATTTAGCCTATTCATTTACTCATCATTTCATTTCATTTAAGATGAGAATGACTCAGAGCCACAGACCTCTGCACATAGGGCAGGTAGGCATAAGACTGATCATCTCTGTGACTGATAAGTTACAGGTTTAAAAACTATCAAGGCTTTTTCTCATAATTTCATTTAATTTAGGGCCAGCCACATACCACACATGAGGAAATGTGGATCAGGAGACATTTAGGGCAGGTGGGCATAAGGCTGATCATCTCTGATATGATTAATAGGTAGGCCTACATGTTTAAAAACTAGCATGTTATATCATATGGTACGCATTCAAGATACTATACAATAAAATAATATTAATAATTATGACAATAATATACTACTTCTACTACTACTACTAAAAATAATAATACCCATGGTGCAGTTTCCTAAACATTTCTGAAGGCCGCTCATTGTTGATGGTTTATTTTTTTTATTTTTTATTTTTTTCTGGGGGGGGGGGGGGGGGATCGCCCTTTCTTCAGGTTAGAGCAACTGCCCTTTGACATTCCTGTGCACGTCCCTGCCATCTACACACGGCAATGATGACTCTGTGGTTTTTAGCTTACAGTTAGTTTACACACCCCTTCCATCAACCCAATTCCCAACGTTGATTTGTAGGCTACACACAACACTAACACAAACTTATTCTGTCTTTGCTAGGCTCTCTTTTCTCTACCCTAACAAGCAAACCTACACATCCATGCACCCAGACAGACAGACACACAGACAGACAGATAGACACAGACAGACAGACAGACTAGCGCGTGCACGCGCGCACGCGCGCACGCACGCACGCACGCACGCACGCACGCACGCACACACACACACACACACACAGAGCACAACAATCACATCACAATCTGTGCTGACTGGCCAGACCCCAGATCCCCTCCCACACACACACGCATACAGAAACAAATGCGGTACACTTTCTCAGACCCCCGACTGTACTGTCCATCTGTTGAGAAGCTCTTCACACTGCCCTGCATGCCCCCCCCACCCCCCCCCCCCAGGCTGAATCAGCTGGAACATTAGATTTCCCCCTTAATGACCGGCTTCCCCCCAGGCTCCTCTGCTAACACGCACCTACTGCTGCCCAAGTCAGACATGGGAACTGGGGAGACACAGAAAGAAAGAAAGAAAGAAAGAAAGAAAGAAAGAAAGAAAGAAAGAAAGAAAGAAAGAAAGAAAGAAAGAAAGAAAGAAAGAAAGAAAGGGACAGTAGGGAATACAAGTTAAAGAAAACTAATAGAAAGCAAAAGAGAAGGAATGAGTAAGAGAATGAATGGAGGGCTACTGATACACGCATTAATTCACATCAAAAATCAATGTTCGTACATTGTAGTATATACAGTAGGAATAACCTTGGCCCTATAGGCCTATATGATGTAGGCCTAATGCACAAAAGTTTGTTTTTATGTGCATGTATGTTTGCGTGAGAGTGCAAGGGTGTGTGTTTGCAAGAGTAGATGGGATGTCGCTGTGCTGTGTTTCTATCAGTCTGCATCCTCTAAATCAGAGCTATCAGAACAGTGTCAGGGACAATACCTTGCGCCTCCTTCCTCTTCCCTTTCCTCTTCCTCTCGGCGTCAGTCTCAGTATGAGAGGCGAGATTGTTCAGGCTGCTGGCCTGCCCTGTCGTCGCCTGTTACCCGCCATCCCCGGCCACGACATCTGACACTTCCAGTTTGGGGCCCGCCAACTCTGGGTGCCCACACAAGGGTCAAAGATGATACTGAGGTCACCCACGACTGACAATGGCCAAACTCCTCTGTTGTAAGCACACACAATCATGCACCCATACACACACAAACACACACATCCTTAGCTACACCAGCACACACACACACAAACCTGCTCACACACACACACACACACTTAGACCTTGGCACTCTACTCCAACAGATCTGCTGCAGACGTATTTTCCATGAGCTGTTGGTGAGTTTCTCTGAAGAGGAAATGATGAGTTGTTGAAAATCCTGTTTGGATGTGCAGAGGAGTGTCACGGTCCGGAGCTGGAGCCCCTCTGCTCCCAGCTGCCTTTATGGGTCGACAGAGGTTTAGGGTGGGACATGCAGCTCTGGGGATGTCGGCAATGCTGACGGTAGATGAGGCGCAGAGTATAGGTCTCTCCCTCAGTAAAGGAAGCCTGGTAGTAATCCGTCTTCTCATATACTCAGAGACACAGAGGCATCCATCAGATGCACGGCTAGTCCGACTGAAGACCTCCAACACTGGCGCTTAACTTACTTCTGCTATATGACTCTCTCTCCGTCTGTCTGTCTGTCTGTCTCTCTCTCTCTCTAATTTCACACTCAGATGGCGCACCTCTGGATCAGCCGTTGTCAGCGTGGTTAGTGGAGCGGTGTGGAGGCAGTTGAGACGAGGAGGGCCCTTGGGGTCCAACGAGCCGGTGGCTGCCACAAAACTCCAGGAGCCGCCTCCATCTTGATTACATTAGGGACTGTTCTGTTTTTTCTTGCTTGCTTGCCTTCCTCATTGACGCTGAACTTTTCTGCGAGAGCACTGAGAGAGGACTGAATGGCTGGGCCAGAGCAGGGCAGAGGAGAGCAGAGGAGGAGTGGATGGATAGATGGGCCTCACACTCTTGCTCCTCTTTTCTCCACCCTCTCCCGCTCTCTCTTCCTCTGCTCTCGGCTTGTATGTGTGTGTGTGTGCTTACGTGTGTGTGCGCGCTCGCCTGCCTGTGTGTGTGTGTGTGTGTGTGAGTATGACGCTGTGAGTCACATCCCCAAGGCTCATAGCCCCTCCATTTCCCGGCCCAACTAGATGGCTCAAACCCACTCACCCGTCTGTTTATCCTCCCATACTCTCTCTGTTTTTCTCTCTCAGCCTTGTGCTCACTCACTCTCTCCCACACACACACACACATACATACAGGACACTGTCCCAGTTGGTCTCCTCCTCCACGTCCCTCTCTTCCACTTTCCTCTACTTTTCCAGAGTATTGTACGCTACTAGTTCCTCCTAAGACTGCCTTTTGTCTCTTGACTCCACACACACACACACTCTCTCTCTCTCTCTCTCTCTCTCTCTCTCTCTCTCTCTCTCTCTCTCCTCTCTCTCTCCTCTCTCTCTCTCTCTCTCTCTCTCTCTCTCTCTCTCTCTCTCTCTCTCTCTCACTCACGTTTTACTCTCTTGTCCTCTCATACTGCATCTCTGTCTGCAAGGAAAGTAACAAGCATTTGGTTTTGATTAGAAACAGGCAGGGCATTTTGTCAAATCTCAGGCTGGGGGCCAGGCCAGATTGTAGTAATGTTTTGGCAGTGATTTCTGAGAGCTTCTCTTTTTTTTGGTCTCACGTTTGAACAGTCAACCCGTTTGCAACTGTGACCATCTTGTTGCACAAACACTGAGAGTAAAAATAAATAAACATGCAGGCTCTCACCTTAAAAAAGACTTGAAGTGTGTGATATGTTTACAGACATTCCTGGTGAATATGCCACTCCTATGAAAACATAAAACTTGGCTGCCCACTCTTTCTCTCTCTCTCTCTCTCTCTCTCTCTCTCTCTCTCTCTCTCTCTCTCTCTCTCTCTCTCTCTCTCTCTCTCTCTCTCTCAGGTATCTGACAGTGTATAACAACATAACAATAAAAAACAACACATTCATGGTTTGTTTATGCGGGCGCCTACAGTATTTTAGTGTGTAAAAAATGAAGGTGTGTCTATAAATCTCCCCCCCCCCCCTCTCTGTTTGTGTATAAGTGTGCATGTGCATGCATTTGAACTCATTCATTCCCTAATATAGACATGTCGTCTGGCAGATTGGCTTTTTGCTTGTGGGACAGACTGTGCTCCAGCTGAAGAATGTCCCATGCTGTAACACAGGGACTGGCTCATGAAAAACTGACAAGGCAAATCACATGCTTTTGTTGTCTTCCACGCACCGCGCTCTTCCCTCTTGTTGGTGCGTATCTGAAATAATCAAGTAGGAAATGGATCGCACTCAGTTTTTTCTTCTTTCTCTTTCTTTTCTTATTATTCGAGCACAGAGAGCACTGATGATGGCAACAGCCTGAAACGTCTGCTCTACCTTGCTCTGACTAAAAATAAAAAAAACTCCTTGTGCTTGACCTTTGTGTCTTGTTTAGTGTGCGAACCTGCTCCAACCTTATATATTTCTTATTATTCAAACATTGCAGGGACAGATCACATGCTTTACCCTGTCGCGCTGTTTGATAGTCGACACATTGGTTAGCGCAGGATATTCCCCAACCATGTGTCAGAGCCAAATGCTTCATTTGAAATGATTTGAGGAACTGATTGGAGGACCACACTTGACCCACTTCATCTGTATACCCTGTTATTTTTTCCTCATGGTTGATGATAAGAACACTCTCTTTGATTGAGTTTGATTGTGTGACTCAGTAGTACCATTCCAACAGATGGCCACACAAAATGTTCTTTCCTTTTCTGAAAGACTGATTTCATACTACTTTTAGTATACATGTAAATTACTCACACTGTTTGAATGTAAGTCAGGCATTGCTTAAAAGCAGCTCAAGTTTACATCATGTAGTGCATTCTGCCAGCAGGTAAACTGAAATGAAATTGACTTTCATTATCACGCCAGATAGACTCATGGATAGGCCCTAAGTACATTGAAACATACACTTGAAAGTTGAACCGATTTATTTTTTATGCCATGAACATTTGTTAGTGCCAAACTGTCAACTAAATGTTAACATTCCTTGACATTAGGTAGCAAAGGAGGCGCAAAACACAGATCTGTACAAATCAGAAAAAAATAGGTAATCTAATTGCAAGTGGACGTAGATCATCAAATTGCAAGTGTACGTACTGTATGTGTATGCAATTCGAGCAGTACTGGTAGTGTTATGTTTTGTGAAATAGAGGTCTTGAAAAATTATGACAACAGAATGAGAAAAATGCTTATACTTATGTAGTAGTAAAGGGGGCGTCTGCTGTCAAGTGGTGTGAGCCTGTCCCCTACCAGCCGTCACAGCAGGTCATTGCAGTGGACACTGCAGTGTCTCTCACCCGGCCTGCGCATTTATTATGTGGTGGATACACAAGCTAACTATCTGTGATTTTAAATCGGAATTCAGCCATTTGTATCGAAAAGTTGTTTGATGAAGGTCAGTGGACTGAAACGTTGCAATTAAAACTTTGCAAATGAGGAGGACAGTGTGTAGAAGTTCTTTGGTGTAATTGAACAGAGTACGCTATATTGCACAGGGTACACACCAGCATTATCTTTTTCACTCTTCCTCTCTCTCAAATACACAAATTTGTTTAATCAGTTAAATTAGCTAAATGCTTGAATCAGTCACAACCAAAGCGCTGAGTTTATATATACCGGACAAAAAAACAGCACTGTGGGCAATTGCACAGAGTTTGCCTGTTGTCCACTAGAGGGTGGCCACCGTATCTACAGCTGTGCTCGGCAAGAAGTAGGCTATTAGAAATATTTGATAATAGGCTACATCAAATATATAACTTGACACAGCACCTATTTACTGAAATTTCACGTTACACTGTTACAGTATATTAATACAGCATGCAACTGTGAAGGAAGCATGCACCTAACTTGTATTGCCATGTTACGGTTGCCATAAGATGCCATCCGTCTTGACTCTATTACAAGCCATTATGAAACCAAACAATCAAACTCTATAGGCCTATTCAAATGTTTTTTATTTATTTATTGAAATTATGGAAGCTACATGTAGCCAAGCCAGGAAAATTGTCTGAAAACATGATATTTCAGTGTTCTCCTTTGATGTAGATCCAATCTGAAGATATGTTTTTCCACATATTAACTTAAAACAAAAATGATGTGTTGTTCTGTGGTTGAAACAAGTTATTCTGACACATTGCTCATATTGAATATTTCACCGATTACACAATTTGTGTGTGTGTGTGTGTGTGTGTGAGAGAGAGAGAGAGAGAGAGAGAGAGAGAGAGAGAGAGAGAGAGAGAGAGAGAGAGAGAGAAAGAGAGAGAGAGAGAGAGAGAGAGAGAGGGGGAGAGAGAAGGGAGGTAGAAAATATGATAAAAGGAGCACATATCCGACACGTCTCGTGACATGAAAGGTTATGTATTTGTGGAAGTTCAAAGCAGCTACTCACTGATCATCATAAGGCAACAGCACACAACTGACACCTGACCTAAATCAAATGAGATAGCACAAGAGTGAGCATGCATACAAAGAAGTACTCAAGACGAAATTTAACACAAAACAGACAAAAGAAAAGAGGGAGGAGGGAAAGAGAGGATATATTCCTCTCTACTGGGGGCGTGCTGAAGTGCTAAGCAGCTTCGTGAGTCGATTTTGCTCCCATGCTTCTCCTTACAACAACTTTAATTACTTGGAAGAGAGAGAGAGAGAGAGAGAGAGAGAGAGAGAGAGAGAGAGAGAGAGAGAGAGAGAGAGAGAGAGAGAGAGAGAGAGAAATGATAATGCAACGCCATCATATAATAATTACACTCAGCTCCTGGCATCTACCCCCTTTCCCCTCATGCATTCTCTCTTCATTTCTCTACTTACTCCCCATCCCTTTTTTGAGATAGCCTACATAACATGAAGAATTAACTTGGGCTGAAATCCTATATGAAGGTGCTAGACTTTCTTATGACAGATCCTCTGAGTTCAGGCTTCTGTTAACCCCCAGCGCTCGCTGCACACAGCCTCATGTGTGAAATTGGCCGTGTGCAGACACACGTAAAATAGTGTGCATGTCTGTGTGTTGAGATGATCCTGTCTCTTGAGCTCGCCAACTGTCTGCTGCTCATATGGGGATTAAATGAGAGTAGGCCTATCTGTTGCAAAAAAGAGTGTGGAAATATTTGTGATGTCAAGGTGTATGATATTACATATGGTGTGTTTGTGCATGCTTACATGTGTTTGTGTTTGTGAGGGGGGCGTACAAGTTGTGAGAAAAGATCTTTGAAAATATTGTTCACTTCCATTCAACATAAAATGTTCTATTTGATGACACTTCAAAATCAACTGCAAATGTACATTTCTCTGTATAGTTATCTTTGCTAAGCAAAGAGACTGTGTGTGTGCGTGCGAGAGTGTGTGTGTGTGAGAGAGAGAGAGAGAGAGAGAGAGAGAGAGAGAGAGAGAGAGAGAGAGAGAGAGAGAGAGAGAGAGAGAGAGAGAGCGAGCGAGCGCATGTGTGTGTACTGTACTGTATGGGCGTGAGTAGTGACCAGCCTTAGCATCTGAAGTCACATGACTGCTGCATATGAAGAATGCTCTATTCATCCAGCATCCAGAATGCCTCTCTGTTCTCCCCAACGCCCCTTTAGAGGCACAGCACACCAAGAGCCCAAAGGAAAGTGTGGCAAATTCCTGCCTGATATAGTTTATTATTGGAAAATTTCCAGTCTAAATCATGAGCACAGCCCATGCCCTGCTTCACTTCTTAAGGAAATTTCTGAGAGATGTCCAAAAAAATCCGTCCTGTTTCTAAAACGAGAGTTTTGTTATTGTAAGTGCTGTAGCTAACAAAGGGAGCTTTTAGCTCATTCCACTGTACTGGCATCCAGCACCTCATGGACCCAGACAGTACCTGGTACAGAACTGCACCGCATATTTGCAGGCACCATATTAAACCAGGTATACCAGAGACCAGGAGATCTCAGTAGGGGTCCCAAGGTTTTGTTTGTTTGCCCCATTTGTTTTTGTTTGTTTGCCCTTTTTTAATCTCTAACTTTCACTCCCTCACTCTCTCTGACCTTGGCGGAGGAGAGGTGTGTAAAAACACAGCACGTGTCTCAATTCTTTCACATTATTGTCTCTCCTTCCTCACATCTCTCCCTAAATCCCAATTTCACTACCCCAATAGCCATTCTGTATCTGAACATTTGCTGTTGCTTGAAATTTCTTTTGTTATTCTGTGCCTTTCCTCATTGCATGGCCAAAAAAAGGAAAATGCCATATCCTAAAAAACGCCATTCCATCTATCGTAGGGACACAATCACCACAGGAGCACGTCCTTGCTGCAGTGTCTGCGAGGAGTACCATCACAAATATGTGATTAGAATTTTGCCAAAATTTTGAGTTCTCATTATGATGTCATAATGTCTTTGCGAGATTTTTTAACACAGACGTCTATGGGAGCTGTAGAGTGTTCCAGTAAAATTCTGGAAGAACCTCTAGAAATTCTTTACTCCTCAAAGGGTTAACACAGACTGAGGGCTTCATTAGCTCCGGTGGAGGGAGTCTGGAGATGGAGAGGAGACAGGGGATGAGAGCGAGGCAAGGTGAGAGGGGAGGGCTTGCAGGCGGTCAGGGGTTATTAGTAGTGTTGCACCGATACCATTTTTTGGCCCCGATGAAGATACCCAATACTTGACTGTACAGTATCGGCCGATACCGATACCACTCTGTTTGAAATGTATAGATATATATGAAGAGCTGCATACTACTTGGACGTAAAATCATAGCTATCATGGTTTTGTCAGACTGCTGCCTACCTTTGTGAAACAGGGAAAAGACTGATACTGTACAAAGTAAATGCAGTATAACTCTTTATACTTTTTATAAATACCTCTGATATTAAATAATTAAGTTCAAGGCTGCTTTCAAGTGTCATAAAAGCATTAGTAAATGGTATTTGTTGGTACTTGCCGATACCGATACCACTATTTCTGTGCCGTATCGGGACCCTCGCCGATACTGGTATCGGTGCAACACTAGTTATTAGCAACTATGGCTGGACTGGGGGATAAATATGGGCCCGGGCACTTTTGGCTTAAAGGAACAGACCACCCTTTTTTGATTTTCACATATTTGCAGTATTTCCCAGCATTGTTCATGAATGTGCATATCATTTTCTCCTCTGTGTTTTCAGTACTTAGATTTATTGGATCAGAATTATTAGCATAGCTTAGCATAATCACTGAAAGTAACTGGTATCTTTAGCATCAAGCCACAAGTGATCACTGGACCGAATTAAATTGCTGTTTTACACTCTGGTGAATGTTACATTCATTTTAAAGTGGTTTAGAAGTACATTTGCTGGTGTTTTATTTTGTACCATAGACTTGCATTACTATGCCTAATTTGGGTATACTGTCAAACGGGGCAATGCAAACACATAGACGAAAATTATATGCACGTTCATGAATAATGCTTGGAGATACTGCAATTATGTGAAAATCAAAAAAGGGTGGTCTGTTCCTTTAAAGGGGCCCCTCATAATTAGTGGCGCAGAACTGACTCACCCTCATCGGCCCCTATTTTCAGAAATGTAAAAAGAAAAAAAAGAAGTGTAGGGCCCACAGGGAAATACCCGCTATGCCAGTTGGCCAGTCCAGCCCTGTTAGCACCAAGCCTGCATCCAGCCATAAATATTCTTTAAAGTTACTTTATCCTGAACTAATTAGGAGGAACGGTGCTTAGCGGAATGATAGGAGATGGAGGACTTGCTTTTATGTTTGAATGATTTATTAATAATAATGACTCATTTGCTTAACTTAGTCTCAGTGCTAGCCTTACTTATGAAACTATTATTAATAATGGATTTATTGCCCGTAGGAATGCGGAAAAAATTCAATAGCGATTGCTGTAGAACAGTACAGTATGTCATTAATACACTCACCATTCATTGTGTTTACACAATGCATATCTTATGCAACATACTGTTGGCCATAGTGTCAAAAGCCTCTGGTGTACTGTACAGTATGTAACATAAGCACTGACATTAAAAATAATGTGTTAATAACACCTGTGCTGCAACAATAATCATGTATTTCTCAGTTCCTAGATTATACACAAGATAGTAGCCAGATTGTTTAAGTGTGTGTGCGTGTGTGTGTGTGTATGCGCACGCAGCTGCATGCATGCGTACCGTATGTGCATGTGTGCTTGCAGGTGTGCATACGTTAACATGAGTGTGTGTCTGCAAAAATATGGCAGTAAAAAGGGTGATATTCTCCAGAGGCTTTTTGAAATTGTGCTAAATGAGGCATGCTGGATGCTGCCCTTGAACGATAATATAAGGCATTAATCAGTACTTAACAAAAGGCTTGTTTTGAAATTAATTAGAAAGCATCAAGACCTAGTTCTATTTTGTTGGTATTGTCTAAAGATGTACAGATAAATGAGACTTAAAAACGATATGATGAGTAACGTTCTGAAGCCAGACAAACTAATTATTACTGCAGAACAGTGCAATTAATTGAACCGTTTTCAAGAAAATAATTACACTTTTTCTGCAATAAAATAATTATATCCACTTATGATTGCCTATATACTTCTTTCAAAAAAGTAACTGATAGCATAATCAAGAAAATTAATGCAATAGGGGAAAATGAGAGGAACGGAATATAGAGTGAAAGAGAAAAAAGAAAATGTAAATTTGGACTTCAATCACTACAGGAAAACTCATATAGAGACAATTTAAACTCAATTTGATTTCCCATTAAAATTGTAATTACGTAGCAATGAGGACTCGATTTAATCAAACTGTTGAGAAAAATCATGTGTGCGTTTGGAGAAGCAGAATCACTGGGTGTGCATAATAACCTGTAACGCATAATGCATTTCTGCCTCACAATAAACGCACGCAGGGCCCCGGAACACTCACTATTAATGCAAATCTCGGATGTGTCTGCTAGAGAAAAAATATCATTTTTTTCCATTTAAGTACGTGAAGAAAGACAGATGCTAGTCAAGATTGGGAGCGCTTGAAGCAAGTTGCTTTACACAGACAGACAGACAGACAGACAGACTGTAGCGAAGGGGAGTGGAGTTGCCCAGCTGGGACTCGAACCCAGTCCTTCTGGGGTTGAAACTGGGGCTCTGACCGCTACACCAAAGAGCCAGGCTTGTTGGCGTGACAGTCAGAACACACCCACAACCCTAGTGATGGTCACTCCATCAGACAGACAGACAGACAGACAGACGCACACACACACGCCCGCGCGCGCACGCACGCACGCACGCACGCACGCACGCACACACACACACACACACACACACACACACACACACACACACACACACACACACACACACACACACACACACACACACACACACACACACACACACACACACACACACGGGTCACAGCCTCAACAAACAAGTGCTGCCCTGCATGACTGTGTGAAAGGGAGGAGAGGACCAGGTCAAAGATGCTCGCCTCATCAGGTTAGGAAAAACTCTTTGAACACCTCATCAGGTTAGGAAAAACTCTTTGAATCCACTAGGCCTACACAGGACTCTCTTTCATACAGTATGTTGTCAGAGCATTATTACAATCGAGGTTTGGCTTACTCTAATACTTGGCAGGCTACCCTTGTTGAGTGTAATGCATCTGGACAGTAAGATGATCATAAAGCAGTGGTCATTTTTGCTGAAGGGTCATTCCAGGCTAGACCATTCCATTCCACAAATCTCCACACACTTGCATCTCAAAGAATTTTGAAAATATTCATGGGTGTTCCTCGGACATCCAAGAGAAAGTATTGAAATATCCTTTTACGTCAAGTGGTATCCTTTCAAAGTTATGGACCGTCAGGGGGAGGAGGATGTCAATGTCGCCCCCAGCATATTGAGTCAAGCATGGAGATTTGGCCAACTGCCATGGGATGTCACGCGGTGACAAGGCTTAAGGTGCAGGTGGGAAATTAAAATGCTTTCATTTGTTTTTCAAGGGAAGATTTTAGGCGTTTTAAATAGAGCCTGGTGGTCTTAATATGAACTAATGAACTCAACTGGGAGCAGGTTAAAAGTGGGATGTCCATGGACGGGTTTTGAGAGAGAGTGGATAGTATTGATGGTCTGCGACCGGAGCGCTAGGGACAAAGGGGACAGTTGTCCAGGGCCAGGGGAGATAGGGGCCCAGAATTGGGTCATCATTCCATTGTATGCATTGGGCTGGGGGGCCCTCTTAGATGACTTTGTCCTGGGCCTGGCCAAAGCTGTCAGCAGCTGTGCACACACACACACACACACACACACACACACACACACACACACACACACACACACGCACACGCACACGCACACACACACACAGAGGACTCTGTTCCCCCAAGAAAATAAATATGGACATATCCAATCTCTGTTTCTTAGTGTGGGTGTACAGTTGCTCCTCTGGGTGGTAGTTTTGATAGCTACTCTAGGGGGTGCCGGCAGAAAACAAGCACGCCCGTCTGTGACAATAACCCTCCCATATGTTCAGGAGTCTTCCAAAACTCTAGCACATCAAACATGCAAACACACATCCACCAGAAAACAAACATTGCACTAAAATAGCCTACATGACCATGTTCAGTTATCATAGCATTGACTCCCATAGCACTGCAATTACTGATATTGATAATAATGTAATTCAGCTAAAAAAGGCTAAATTGAAAGCCTCTGCTTGACTCAGTCTTGACTGGATTTTTATTTCTGTCAACGCTTCAAGAGGTAGATCTTGCTTGCCATCTAGGCAGAGGTTGGGGATCTCGGGCATAAAAAGGTTGGTGACCACTGCTCCAGCACATCAAACATGCAAACACACATCCACCAGAATAGAAACATGGCACTGGACCGTGGACAAGTGGAGCAGTGTGAATTAAATGCCAAGCATCAGGTCTTATGGGGTGACAAATACAAGAGCTGACATGAGGTCTCATTCTCTTCCTCCTTTTATGCTTACCAACAGGGGCGCTGCCAGAAATGTTGGGCCCCATGAAAATGTGAATTTTGGCCCCCCTTCCCCTGTCAGTGCTATCAGTGCTTGGTCCCTTAGAATCTGTAACACCTTCCCCCCCTCATGGCACCCATGCTTACGTGTAAATGTGTGACGGCAAAGAAAGAGAGTGGGTGACTATCTTTGCATCATAGATTGTAGAATAGAACGTCATATAGGCCTACTCTCAATGCTTTGCATGCATGTTGAGATGTTTGTGTGGGAGGGAAAGAAACAGGAGCTTTGGACATCAGCCCTCATGATAGCCAAGCTGTGATGGCCGTGGGAACAGGAAACTGGGGTTAGCATAGATAGCAAGAGCTATAATCTCCAGGCTAAAGTAATCAATCTAATCCACTCCTCCGGGGGCCGTGTTTGGGGCAGAGGGCACTTCACTGCACTCAGGGATCATCACCCTGCCCTTGCAAGTTCCCTTTTATTTCAGGCTTCAGACCACTGGGATGGGAACAAGGGGATTTCCTCTTCAAATGAAGACTGACCCTTACCATAAAAAAGATCTCTCTCACACACACACACACACACATCCACACGTACATACATGCACTCATGCACACACACATACACACGATTTGTTTATAAATATTGCAACATATAGAAATATACACATTAACAGTGCACACTGATTACCTTTTCAAAAAACACACAGCTCATGAATACACACACACACACAAACACACACGCACGTAGGCACGCACACACACACACGGGTCACAACCTCAACAAATAAGCGCTGCCCTGCATGACTGTGTGGAAGGGAGAAGAGGACTCGCACGTCTGCGGGAGAGTGCTGCTCGATTTGTCATCATTATGATAAAGGGAGGGGGGGGGGGGGGGGGTAGGGTAGTGAAGAGGTAAAGCGGGCTCCACAGGAAGAGAAATATTGAAAGGCATGAATGAGAGAGGCAAAACACTGTATGGGGTAAAGAGATGTACAAAAGACCCAACAGGAAGCTGTCTGCACTAACTAATAAACATGAAGACGTACAAAATGACAACAGACAAGAAATGCTGAGGAAACAAAGGGACTAAAAAGCATCACATTACGATGATTTTTGTTAATAAGAATGCCATCAGGCTATTTTTAAGTCTTAAATCCCATGTCTCTCTTCCTTTTCTTTTGTCTCCCCCACATGTTATCTTAATGATTCAATCTGCCAGTCTTTCTTTGCTGGGTGCACTTTCATTGACGCGCTTCTTCCTCACTCTCACTCCAAGTCTTTATCTCTATCAACATTTCCATTTTTCTAGCTCTCGCCAGTCAGTAACTTGTTTCCTCTCTCAAACTCAATGCCTTTTCGTGCTTCTCTTTCCCTGTCTCTCTCTCTCTCTCTCTCTCTTTCATTATCTCCCTCATCACATCCTGGAGCTTAAGTGCTTCTTCTTCCCATTATTTTCTCTAGTGTTTCCAAAGGGTGTTGTCTTAATTAGCCCGCGATGGAGGAGCCGAGTGTATTTCCTCCGCCGTCGATGTCTATCGAGCGCGGTGTGAAAGCCAGGCCCCGCTGGGTCTCCTGCCATTACAGCTGTATTGACCCACAGAAACATGAGAGACCCGGGGCTCACTTCAAGTGGAAAGACCAATCAAATAGCTTGGGGAGGAGGAAGTACCGCCGGTGAATCGGTTGACTGGAAGGCCCCGGCCGGAACAATGTGTCATATTGAGAGCCTCACACTGGCCTCAGAGTGCAGGTCCAGGAGGTCTTGTGATAGTGCAACCTTCTAGAAAGTTCTTGAAAAGTGTGGTAACGTGAGGGTGTATTATTTCATTATTTAGCGAAAGTTTCATGGAATAGCTTCACCCACACTCTGACACCGACCGTAGATATGAGCAGTGTTGCCAGATGTGTCTCATCATTACCAGCCCAAATGATGCTCAAAAACCAAGTGGAGGCGCAAAATTCCGCCCAATTTCAACCAAATTGTATTGATTTCTATGGCCATAAAACTACATGGGAAAAAAACGTTTTTACACGCAGATGGCTATCCCGACCAGCCCAATCTGGCAACACTGGATGCGAGCCACATTTGAGTTGACGAGCCCTTCATTGTTGGATGGTATTACACATGCCATTGTCCCACGTAGTGTCCATGTCTAGAGAAAATGATTTTAAAAGGACGTGGAGATTTTGTTGACTGCTGTACCTGCTGGGAACCTCTTTGCTACTAAGCCTCTTAAGCTGTAATCGGAATGGTTACTGCATGCACGTGTGCGTGTGAATCTAACAGTGTTCCCATCTGTGTGTGTGTACTCAGCCGCAAGCAATGAGGCATGTACATCAAATATCTGTAGGTTTGTATTTGAGCTAAATGTTGTGCAAAGAGAAACTGTGTATGTGTGTGTGTTTGAGAGCAAGAGAGACAGTGAAAGAGCGTATGTAAATTAAGGCACTGCAGGTTGTGTGTGTGTGTGTGTGTGTGTGTGTGTGTGTGTGTGTGTGTGTGTGTGTGTGTGTGTGTGTGTGTGTGCGTGTGCGTGTGTGTGCATGTGCGTGCATATGTGTGTGTATGTGCGTGTTTGTGTATTTCGTGTTTTGGGCCAGCAAACAGCCAGAGAACACAAATCAGAGCCAGCCGTTGTCACAGAGCCCTGCTCCCCGCCATATGGACGTCTGCTGCCTGCCTGCGTGCTCAGCGTCCAAACGCAGGCATCACAATGCACCTGGAGGCCCAGCAGCGCCAGCTGAGTGTCCCTTCGCTGCATTGTTATTATCATCATCAGAGACTCTATGAATCCCCATCCCAGATATGTCTACCATGGCTTCTTGCCAGGGGTGGAAGAATTGCACCTAGGGCCCCAGGGCAACACACTAAGAGGGCCCTCCATACGACTTGCCATGGTCACAATAGGGCCCCGACCAGAAATACAAGAGGGCCCTGGGCCCAGGGGCAAATGCCCTGCTTGCCCCCCCCCCATCCCCCTAATAGCTCCGCCCCTGCTTCTTGCACACGACACAACACTGTCATAATGGCATATTGTTTTGACCACTAGCAAAATCATCACTTTTTTTTTGAAGACGGGATCCTGTCACTTTTTTAAAAAAAATGTGAGAGTATGGGGTAGGCTACAGGGGTTATGGGGGAGAGGTGAATAAAGAGTGCCCTCCTGGACCATCATTCATGCCGAAGTGCAGTTGTGCTTGGCATCTGCCTACAATGCACCAGCAGGAGTGTTCTTCACTGTGAGGTGAATGCAATGTAATGGTAGGCCTATGTGATATGAGAGATAACAGGTAGATGTGGTGGTTGAGTGTGGGTTTTTGGGAGGGGAATTCAGAACATAGCATCAGAAATGAAGAAATAGCAATCATGGATGAAAATTATACTTACTGCTCATTAAAGTGAAAACTGAAGTCTGTACTGGTTTGATATTAGATGATAAAAAAAATTACATTTGGGGGTGAGTTTGACATGAGTGTGGAATGAGAACATGGAGTTGAGGATGAAACCTATAGGCCAGTAAATCTAAGGTTTGACCCGGGACAAATTGCAATAGTAATCATTCCAAGTTTTTTGTAATCCCTAGGTATGTCTAAATAACATATTAAAAATCTACAGCTTAATATTTAGTGGAACATACTTTTTTTCAAGGTCAAAGTTGGAGATTTCCCATTCATTTCCCCATAGGGAGACATTACAGGAGACACTTGGGGAATAGGCTAAAATTTTAAACAATGAGATATCGATTTGAAACTTTCACAGTAATTTACTCAAGCAAAAACAAATCTTTTTTGTATTGCAAGTTGTCTGAAAAAATAATGATTAAATATGCAAATGAGATCACATCTACTTAAATATGTGATAAATTATGCAACAACGGGCAAAACATAAAACAAATGGCAAAAGTAATGATTCACACTTTTTATTGATACTTAATCCACCCTACATCACATAGGAAAAATCTACCTTCATCACTTTAGTGGAACATACTTTTTTGAAGGTCAGAAGTAAGCAATTTACAATGCATTTTCCCATTCAGTGGGTAAAATCGGATACTTTTGACCTTGGGAAAAGTATCTTCCACTGAATTGATGAAAGTAGATTCATAATATGTGATGCAGAGGGGTTGAAGGATCAATATAATGTATGAACCATTACTATTGCAATTTGTTTTATGCTTGTTCTATCACATATTTCGGTACATATGACCTCATTTTGCATATTTCATCATCATATTTCAGAAAACTTGTAATACAATTTTTTGCCTGAATGTTAGTTACCAACTGTGAAAGTTTCAAATTAATATGTCATAGTTTAAAATTTCACCCTATTCACCCTGTATCTCCTATATTGTCTCCCTATGGAGAAATGAATGGGAAATCTGCCAACTTTGACCTTGAAAAAAAGCATGTTCCACTAAATATAAAGCTGTAGATTTTTAATATGTATTACAAGGGGGTTTAAAGGATTTATCCGGAGTTGGAACAAGTTTGCCTGATTTTTGCATGTTTGGGATGAAATACAGTCACTCTAGAGCAAAATCAAGGCAAAAGGATGCGTTTTGAGAAAGTTTGATAATATCACGTTAGCCTCGTTGGCCATATCAGCTATGCAATATGAAAGATGCAGGCATCGTTTTTCGGCGGTTACACACATTTCAAAAACACAACATTTTAAAGTCTTGCACAGCTCAAAACAACGTCACACTTACCTCGTAATATGTTGAGGGTATCCACACATGAACCAAAGTGTCCAAAGTCCTTCATGTATTCTTGAAAGGTCTGCAGAATGTGTTTTGTGAAGCTACTACCTTGAGAATATCTAAATTACGGTCAAGACAACTATTTGACACTAAAGTCCACCAAGTAGATTGCCGAGTGCGTCGCACCATCAGCTGTGGTTACTCGCTATGGAAATAATCATAGCTGATGGTGCGACGCACTCGGCAATCTACTTGGTGGGCTTTAGTGTCAAATAGTTGTCTTGACCGTAATTTAGATATTCTCAAGGTAGTAGCTTTACAAAACACATTCTGCAGACCTTTCAAGAATACATGAAGGACTTTGGACACTTTGGTTTATGTGTGGATACCCTCAACATATTACGAGGTAAGTGTGACGTTGTTTTGAGCTGTGCAAGACTTTAAAATGTTGTGTTTTTGAAATGTGTGTAACCGCCGAAAAACGATGCCCGCATCTTTCATATTGCATAGCTGATATGGCTAACGAGGCTAACGTGATATTATCAAACTTTCTCAAAACGCATCCTTTTGCCTTGATTTTGCTCTAGAGTGACTGTATTTCATCCCAAACATGCAAAAATCAGGCAAACTTGTTCCAACTCCGGATAAATCCTTTAAGGATCACTTAAAAGTAGGAACTATTACTATTGCAATTTATCCCGGGTTAGGGCCTTTTTAGAGCTAGATTGACTGGCCCACTACTGTACCTCATGGGTTGGAGTGTTGAATAAAATTTAAAATTGTTTTAGTTTTGACATACTTTGACCTCCAGAAAGTAAAACAAAATCTAGGTTCCATGCTGCTCAAACAGGGGTGCATGTAACCTATTGCTAGAAGTGTTGTATGAAAGTAAGGCTTTAGGCAAGCAGCAGCCAGCACTGATGTGACTGAAATCTAAAATTCAAACAGCAAGCATGGCTATGCAATAAGAACATTTTTGTAGCTATTAGACTAAATTCAATACTGAAAAAGAATGCCATTCTAGATATTACAAAGCAGGAGTGATTGAATTGAATTTATTCCAATGTATTCATCATGCAAATGTCAACCGAGTGAAATATGAGTGCAATTCAAATCCATTTCTCCCATAAAGCCTGCAGAGTGTATTTATACATTACGTCGCCCATCACAAAATGATATGGTAATTTTTGACTTTTAATGTATCATAATACATTATAACCAGGGAGTGGTCCTCACCTCCCTGATGAAATTGTTCTGAAATAGGCAATCACTATCTCAGTTACAAAATATATCACATATTATTAGGGGCTAATAGCTTGTGTTAGTGCCATTGAACTCTCATACTAAGCTATGTGGGCTAATTAGCATTTAGCATAAACCACGTAAAAATCACTGACAAATATTACAGTCACTAGAAATGAGAAATTTTAAGTTTGGGATTTTTCCATACTTTTCCCTTTGGATCTATGATTTGTTTTTCCGACATTCTGAAAAGGCATTGTCAAATTACTAAGGAGCCACCCGTTTCATACATTTTTTAACATTTGATTGTTATGCTTTTGTTATTGTCCTTTATTACAAGTATTATTTGAATATTTCTGTTTGTATATATTTTTTATAATTAAAGTAGATCAGTACTCACCTCAAACAAACTACAAAGTGGTTAATGTGGTTATGTTGGCATAACTCTACCAAAGGCCATTTACCAGTTGGGCAGGCAGCCATGCATTTAAATGGCTTACATGTATCATACATGTGGCATACAGTAGGTATAAAATAGATGATAACAAAGAGGGTATGCAGATGTATTTAAGTGATTGGTAAAACATTCTGTAACAAGCAAAATGCTGTTTTGCCTCTTTTGAGGAAAAGATCTTACGATTCAGTCCACCTACATGGAGAGTCATATCAGTTGTACAGGGAATGAGATAAAGTGAGTGGGCAGGGCACATTGGGAGTAGTTAATGATGTGATATGGATTGTCAGTCAGAACAGCACTTCCACCTTTCTGTCTCTATAGACATCTGCTCAGACCTCAAACACAATTGTCTTTCAATTCACCTTTGCACACTATACAGTACGTACGTTAGTCAACAATATTTCCCAACCATAGCCATGCCTGTGTCGTAGCGTCTTGGTATTAATTTCATGTAGTCACATACAGTTATTAATGGATCATGGCGCTCAATGGCTGGAAATGACCTCGCAGCAGAATCAAATACAAGAAAAGGTAGGTCAGGCCTGACACTGACAGCCAACCATACTGCCAATGCTTAACCTGAGAAGAATGCTGATGGTCCTAGGATGAAGCCAGCAACACAAAGAGAGAAATCACGCCTTACCTCACAGCACCTGCCGCCTGACACAGAGCAATCTTGAATCCCAAGTGCCTTTTCCTCAGCCCTGATCACTCACACACCCACTTCACATGCATGTAATACACTATACACACACAAATCCCATTCAAGCCTGGCCTGAGGAGTGACAGGAGAGGGGGTGGGGTTGGGGTTGGGGGTGGGTTAAGGGATTGTATGTGGGTGGGTTCAGAGCCATACAGAGGGGAGAGTCGGGCAATCTCCACTGTGTGCTAGGGCCGACTTCCGCATTAGCAAAGTTAGCTGTTTAGCGTGGAATATGACAAGACTTGCTGTTCGTAACTTCAGATAAACATCACAGATGGTAAAACTGTTGTGATTATCACCACCGAGACAGTTGATAGTTTACATATTTGTGGTGATTACCCCGCAGTATAGTTCGTTACTCCTTATTTTTGGCTGTTAATGTGGTGGTTCTATGTTGAGTCTATGGAAAGACAGTCGCTTTATCGACGACCTTATCTCGTTGAAAGGCGGGGCTGCAATTTAATTCCTGGTCCTCCAATCGCGCAACTCTCCCCTCTGTATGGCTCTGGGTGGGTAGGAATACTGACACAACATATCTAACAACCTTATTAGGCCTATTTGTGTATACAGCTCACACTAGAAACTGTAAAACTGAAATTTCTGTAAAAATAATCCTACACCTTAATGACATACATTTAAGAGTGTGTTTCAGAAGTCACATGTGCAAATATGTTAAATCAATAGGAGGATCTGTAATGTCCAGACATATTGAAGTGTGTGAGATTTCATGGCACCTTTCCATGGAAGTACCTTTCCATGGAAATAGGCATTAAAATATAGACGGAAAAGAAACACGCGAGAGACACATAAAACAACACACGACACATAAAACAAAGCATGAAATGAGAAGAAAGATAATTCCATGGAAAGATCCAGAATCCTAACAATATTCATATCTGAATGGCCACTGGGGGAGTACTTCATATTACACATGAGATAGGCCTCAGGGGAGCTAGCCATCCCATCTAAACCTGTGAAAAGACCCCCTGCAAATCTGCACCCCCCTCACACACATCCCCATGTTTAATCTGCTGTCAGCTCGGCCACTTAAGGAAATGAGCTGCCCATTTAATGTGTGGCCACTGGGGGAAAAAGAGGTCTATTGTCCTCACACATTTCCAACACACACACACACACACACACACACACACACACACACACACACACACACACACACACACACACACACACACACACACACACACACACACACACACACACACACACACACACACCTTTCCCTCAAATTCAAAAAATAAATAACAAAAAAATACATCTGCAATGCCATTTGCAACTGCTATTTCGTTTGTCAGTTTAATGAATGTGTGTGTTTGAGTGTGTAAGTGTGTGTGTGTGTGTGTGTGTGTGTGTGTGTGTGTGTGTGTGTGTGTGTGTGTGTGTGTGTGTGTGTGTGTGTGTGTGTGTGTGTGTGTGTGTGTGTGTGTGTGTGAATTGAATGCCACTAAACCGGACATTACCATCATTGATGAGGACAATCAAAATGTTTCTATAATTGAAGTAGGCTGTTGCTTTGAATTTTATCTTGAAGATACATGGATAAACTACTGAAGTATCAACCACTCATGCAGGAAATCACTGACATGGGCTACAAATATCAATATATTGTGCTAATATTTGGTACTATAGTGCACAGGCTGGCCACTAGAGGGCTAAAAATAACCGGTTAAAATATTGTTCAATATCTTCAGCAATTAGCTGACATATCTGGAGAAGAAGGTGGTGCGTCTACCCATGAAAAACTTTCCCTGCTGACAATATAGACTTTGATTAGTGTGGTTTCAATTGTCCGGATCTCTTCTGAGTACTCCTGCAACTGCCAAATTTGTGTCTGTTGAAACCCTATTTTATTTAAATTGTGGGCACAAATGAAGAAGTAAAATGTGTGTCTGTGTGCGCAATAGAAACTGTGAGGGAGCTGGGTCACAAACACAACCTGACTCTATCTGATGCTTTAAGTGTACTGCAACTATCCAACACACCCACATCCACCCACCACCCATACACATACAGTATTTTATACAGTTACAAACAACGGAAAGCAATTCTATAAATCTACAGAAGGTCTACAGAAAGGGATTTCATCATGTCACATTCAATATGGTGTCTATATTAGGCTATGTATAGCAAATGAGATGTGTACTAGATAAAGATTGCTACTATCCTTGAAACGAAGGGACTGAAACCAAGGGAAACAGTTAAAAATCTTGGGGTCCTCATTGACAGTGACCTAAATTTCAACAGTCACATGAAAGCTATTACTAAGTCTGCATTTTATCACATAAAAAATGTCTCTAAATTTAGGGGCCTGATGTCTAAACATGATCTGGAGAAGCTAATACATGCCTTCATTTCTAGTAAAGTTGATTACTGTAACAGTCTTTTTACTGGCCTCCCAAATAAGACCATTAAACAGCTTCAACTGGTACAAAATGCAGCTGCAAGGGTTCTTACAAAGACAAGGAAGTTTGACCACATTACTCCAATTTTAAGATCGCTGCATTGGCTCCCAGTAAGCTACAGAATTGATTTTAAGGCAATGCTACTTGTGTTTAAATCATTAAATGGAATGGGACCCACATATCTACTGGATATGTTTCAGCTGTATGCACCGACCAGGTCACTAAGGTCAACGGAGAAGAATTTGCTGGTGATTCCAAAAGTCAAAACAAAGTGTGGAGAGGCAGCCTTTAGCTTCTATGCTTCAAAGCTTTGGAACCAGCTTCCAAATGACGTAAAAAATGCACCCACTATTGATAGCTTTAAATCTAGACTCAAGACAAAGCTGTTCTCAGATGCTTTCTTAAATTATTGAATGAAAAGACGGTAAAATAAGAGAAGACAAAACCCTGACAATTCTAGACTCTATCAGGTAAACGGAAAAAAGGAGGCCAGACTCCTCTGTCGTCGAACAGTTAAATTCTGAGGATTGAATGAAAAGACGGTAAAATAAGAGAAGACAAAACCCTGACAATTCTAGACTATCAGGTAAACGGAAAAAAGGAGGCCAGACTCCTCTGTCGTCGAACAGTTAAAATCTGAAGACTGCGTATGTTTTTCAAGGTTTTATGTTTATTTATGTTTTATTTTATTATTATTTTTACCTTATGTTTTATCTTAATGTTTTAAATGTTTTTTTGACTCTAATTCATTTCCCTGTTTTCCTTTCATTTACATTTGTTAACTTTGTGAAGCACATTGAGTTGCACCTGTGTATGAAATGCGCTATATAAATAAACTTGCCTTGCCTTGCCTTACTACAAGATCTAACCTGATGGACACTCTGATGTGAAAACACATATCCCTACGGGACAATAAAGGATCTAATCTAATCTACCGGTAATATCAAATATGTAGGAAATCAGAACGTGACGTAAAATGAGGAACATGGGATGAAGGGATAACACCAAAAAGAAAGCACATCACACGGGGAGCAGCCCCATCAGTGACATGACACAACTTGAGGTTCTCTCTCTCTCTCTCTCTCTCTCTCTCTCTCTCTCTCTCTCTCTCTCTCTCTCTCTCTCTCTCACACACACACACACCTTCACATCCCCCCTTGCACACAGACACACACTTGTATAAAATTAAAGAATGTCAAAAGCAATCAACCACATCAAGCTTAATTTATAATGACTGTTGACAAAAGCTTCCAATCAAATACATGCTAATACCTTTTTCTAAAGATGCACGCGCACACACACACACAATATTATTTTAAACTTCACATGCATAAGTCTACCTGTAGAGCTACTGCTGTGTCATATATCATGCACAGCCATACAGTAGCCTATGTGTATATGCATTTTCATTCAAACTGTACAAGCATGCACAACGACAGACGCTTACGTGCCCACACACTCATGCATTTGCACAACTATCAAGCCCCAAATCCCCAAGTCCATCAAACCCCCCCCCCCCCAATCCTTTCTTTGCGAGAATTAAAATTCTCCCCTGGCATCAGTGGATCCCTCCCCCTGTTCTGGTCGTGTGGGTCTGGCTCTGCCATTAGGCCGGCCAGCTCATGGCTAGAGTGTGTCCTGCTGGGCAATTACATTAGGCACTTTCTCCCCTCCCTCCACCAAAGCCCATTCCTCCCCTGCCTGTGCTTCTGGTTTGTTCGGCTGAAATTCAATTAAGTCAAAGCTAGACTTTAGCCCTCTGCTAATTACATCTACTATGCTTTTCCTTTTTTTTCATGTATGATAGAAATGTGTTTGATGATTTGAAGCTTGACTTTCAAAATGCAAGTTAAAATTATTTTAATAAACAACATATAGGCCTACTTAATGCAATTAAGTTACGTAATTAGGAAATGGGCCTAATAATAATAATGTCAACAACAATAACAATACTACTAATATACTATTACTACTACTAAAAGATAATAGGAGCCTTATGATCGTCATCGTTATCATTAAACACTTTTACATTACATTACTTGACATTGTACTTGTGGGCTCTTAAGATAGGCATGAGAGTTCTCTACATTTTGCTGTTGTTATTTATGACTGCAGTGCTAAAGGAAATTCACCACACCCTCCCTCCTCTATTCTTCATTTGAGTAGACAAATCTGTATGACCAATAGGATTATTTTGAAAATCTTTGGGATCTAACATCATTCCTATTAATAATACAAAACGTTGGGTTACGGATGTAACCTTGGTTCTGTGAAGGAAAGAAAGGCTGCCAGACGGCTAGCCCAAGGGGCTGGAATATAATCCGCGCATGCGCGAGTTCTGAGGTACACTTATATCAAAACTTCATCACGTGAGTATGCCGCGCTACTGTACACAGTATATAAGTCCCAGCGCGGCATACTTCGTCCTCATAAAAATCCTGAACGCGAAGTCCAGAGCGACGACGAAGTCTGGCAGCCTTTCTTTCCTTCACAGAACCAAGGTTACATCCGTAACCCAACGTTCTGTTTCACTCAAGAAAGGCTGCCAGACGGCTAGCCCAAGGGGCTGGAATATGTATGCCCAAACGTCGCGGCGGACAACCATACGACAATTGAATAAAGACACTGGACAATGCAAGAGTCAAAGACCCTTATTGAATGTCCACATGCCAACAGGGCTAGAGTGACTGGTTAACAGAACTCAAGTTAAACACAGTCGAATATGTGACCATCTGTCACAAGCTTAGAACCGAATTCCCAAAGGATGTGGGAGATAACATGTTGAGGTTATAGAACCTTGTGAAGATCGACGGTGAAGCCCAGCAGGCCACCGGGCAACCTCTTGTAAAAGGACTCCCTTCAGGAGCGACCATGAGGTGGCTCAGAGTTAGGAGGGCGGTAGGAGTCCAACACAATCGCCTGGTTGAGATTCTGTGTTGAAAGAATCTTCGGCATAAAGGCTGTATTAGGGCGTAGGACCACACCGGTGCCTTCTGGCTGAACATGGAAGCAGTCAGGATGAGTGGACAGCGCATGTAGCTCTCCAATACGCTTCGCTGAGGTGATGGCGAGAAGAAAAATCGCCTTCTGAGACAGCCATTTTAGGTTGATACTCCCAACGGGCTCGAATGGGGGCTTCGCCAGAGCACTGAGGACAATGTGGAACTGCCATGGCGGCACAGATTGAAGCCTCCTTGGGCGCAGTCTTTGAGCTCCTCTCATGAATTGGATAGACAGAGGATTAGCTCCGAGCGTTTTGCCATCTACTCGCTTATGGCAGGCGGATATTGCAGAGAGAAAAACCTTTAGTGTTGAAGGGGACTTGCCTTCACCAAGTTTCTTTTGCAAGAATTCCAGGACTGAAGCTAGAGGGCAGGACCGGGGGCACTCATGCCACTGTTCGCACCATGCTTTGAAGGCTGCCCATCTTTAAGAGTACACAGCTCTTGTCGATGGGGCCCTAGCACACTGCAAGGTTCTTGTAACTGAGAATAACAACCCCCGAGCGAGGAGGGTGTCCCTTCTAACGGCCAGACCCACAAATTTAGGGCGGCTGGTGTCAGGTGCCACAACTCTCCCCTTGCGCAATGGGAGTTGCCATGGGGTGCTCGAGAGGAGGGTCTGAATCTCTGCAAACCATGGCACATGGGGGCGAAATGGAGCCATTAAGACAACTCTCAGGTTCTCCTTCCTGGTCTTCTCCAGGAATCATGGAGAGAGGGGGGAAGATCGTCCACCCCCAGTGGTGCGTCGTCTTGGTTTAAGGAAAACCAGAGTGGACAGTGGGTCGACTCCCTTGAGGCGAAAAGATTGCTGTGTGCCTTCCCAAAATGAACCCAGATCAGATGCATTGTTTCCGGGTGCAATCGCCATTCACTTGGGTGTGGCTTACCCCTTGACAGCAGGTATGCTGCTGTGTTCAGAGTGCCCGGCAGGTGCACTGCTCTGATCGAGTGGAGTCGAGTGCCTGCTTAGAGGAGGAGTTCCCGGGCCATGTTGCGTAACGCCTGGGACCTCAGGCCTCCCTGGCGGTCACATATGCTATGGCCGACATGTTGTCTGTTCGAATTAAGACACTCTTGTTCTGGAGTACTGGCAAAAAGTGCCAGAGGATAAGATATATCGGTCTCAACTCGAGAATATTTATGTGGACAGTTTTCCAACACTCCTCTGGCTCCTACATCATTCAAGACTGCCCTCCAGCCTGACAGCGATGCGTCTGTGGTCAGAACTTTGCGCTGGTAGATTCTGCCTAGTCGTACACCTCTGCACAAATTCTGGGGTATGGCCCACTATTGGAGGGCTCATAGGCACACAGGTGGCAGAGGGACAGATTTTCCCCTGTCCAGTACTGGGTGTACTTGGGCAGGTACCACTTTGCACTGGACCCATATCTAGAAGGCCAAGGCGTACCACCTAGGATGCAGCAGCCATGAGGCCCAGCAGCCTCTGACACTGGTGAGCATGCACATTCCTCCGTCCCATGAACTGTGACCGGCATTGTTTCAGGGCAATAACCTCCTGATCCGAGAGACATGCCACCATCGTCAGAGTCCAGTTTCACTCCAAGGAAGGTGATTTGTTGTGAGGGAGGCAGTTGGCTGAATTGAGAGACAGGCCCAACATTTGTAAGTATTCCATTACCATTGCTGTGTCCTGCCCTGCCTGCTGACTCTACTGGGAACATTTTAACCAGTCGTAATTGAGATAGATAATTGACTCTGACGCCCCTCTGACACAGCGGGCTCAAGGCTGTGTCCATGTATTTTGTGAATGGGATAGGCCGAAGGGAAGGACGTTGAACTCGAAAGTTCTGTCCTCCAACGCAATCGGAGAAACTGGCGATGAGCAGGGTGGACTGCAATGTGGAAATAGGCACCTCTGAAGCCTATACTCGTGAACCAATCCCCGCACTGAATCGATTGACAGATTTGGGTCAGTGACAGCATTTGAAATGCAACGGGCGTAAATACTGGTTTAGTGGCCTTAGGTCCAGTATTGCACGGAATCCACCATGTAGTTTCGGAACTAGGAAGTAGCTCAAATAAAAGCCACTCCGCCGTTCGTTGCGACTTAACTCCCTTATTGCTCCTTTCCTTAACAGAGTATTTATCTCCTCTGTAAGGCCAGCTGCCGCTCTGGGTCCGGCTGATGAGAAACAAGAACACCCTTGAACATGGGTGGGCGGTGCCTGAACTGTAGCCGGTAACCAAACCGTACCGTTGAAACAACCCAAGAACTGGGAGAACACATTTCCCACACCTCCAATTGAGTGTGGGAGAAAACGTGCGGCAGGGCCACCTTCCCCACAAGAGCTGTAGGAGGGAGGACGAGAGCAGCAATAGTCATCCATCGCGAAATAGTTGCCAAAAACCAACGTTATCTGCTCCGTGGATGTTGGCAAACTGTGCCCACTGTCGCATAGGGGTAGCCGCCTCTGGTTGCTCCCACACAGTCGTCATTTCCCTGACAAAGTCCGGGGGAAGAGGTCTGAGCTCAAATCAGAATGATGGGGAGATGTTAAGCCATCTATGTATCCAGCATCAAGGTTATCGGATGCTTGCACTCATAGCAGCTCCACACTATTATCAGCACCTTGTGGGGACAGCTGCTGTGGTGACACCCTTGCAGGCTGCACTGAAGGGGCCACCTGGCGCTCTGTGCCTGATGGCGCAGCCTGGTGCTCGGGCCCTAATGGGGCTGCCTGGTGCCCAGGCCCTAGTGGCGCTGTATGGCGCTCAGCCAGCTGCTGCATCAACCACTGTTGACCGGATGTCAAGGACAAATTTCCCTTCACCAGAGACGCCATTTTATTGCTAGAACATCATAGGTCTCAGACAGTTGCTGAGGAGAGGGTTGAGTAGCTGGTATCGAACCAGAGTCCGTGGACGCCTGGGAGGATGGTGTATTATCTCATGTAGCCTTATTCACCTTACTCAGTAGAGTATGTGATGAGAAGGGGAGACCGCTCTCCCTGCCCTTAAAGCTAGTGCATGATCAGGGCTCAGACATGTCACACACAGTGTATGTCCATCTTTCACTGGCATTCTACTGTTGCAATTAAAACAGTTCTGGAATCCAGGCATCTTTTTTTTTTTTTTTTTTTTTTTAACCTATATTAAAATATATAAATGTTATTATTAATATTATTATTACTTCATCATTAAGTATCATTATTATTTCAGTCACACCTTGACTTTAGGCATGAACCTGATAGCACTGTTACTGCCTGGTACCAGATATGGTTCCAGCAGAGGTGCAAGAGATGGTGGGCACTAAGTGTCTCACACTCCAATAGCAGCACTAATCACCCTAGGTACCGACCCTGGTACCAGCGTTGATCACTCATCGGTACCGAGAATGAGATTGTTGGTACCAAGAGTTGCGCAGCACGAGATCACGTCATGTGAGGCTGCTGGAGTAGCCTATAACATGCTCGCAAGCAACTCCTTCGACAGAGGGAGAGCGGCGGCAGGCAGCGTTGATTAGCTAGAGAGATGTCTCTGTAATCTCTTTCCTCCCTAGAGCAAACCACAACAACAGATTACTTACCTCAAGTTGAATTTCAAGTTGAATTTCAAGTGGAATTCTGGTACCAGCGTTGATCTCTCACCGGTACCGAGAATGAGATTGTCGGTGCCGAGAGTTGCGCAGCACGAGATCACGTCAGATGAGGCAGCTGGAGTATAACATGCACGCAAGCAACTCGATAGAGGGAGAGTGGCGGCAGTTTGTTACACAGGATAATTATTCCACTGCGGAACCAACGAGCCCAGCGAGTAACTTCCTCGACAGAGGAAGAGTCGCGGCCGTCCTGCAGGAGAGTTCATGCACGCAAGCAACTCGATAGAAGAGGGAGAGTGGCGGCAGAATCACAGTGAGCTACTGAACGGCGCCGAAGGTGCCCGTAGCAACATTAGAGATATAGCTAGAGAGATGTCTCTGTAATCTCTTTCCTCCCTAGAGCAAACCACAACAACAGATTACTTACCTCAAGTTGAATTCCAGGTGGATATGCGCCTCGGGGATTCCACGAGAGTAGCTTCACATGCGAAAGCACAAGCTACAGGGAGAAGCCACCGTTACTATAAGCGGCGATAGCACACCTTAATAAGGTGGGGATAATAGCCTGATAACGATAGCCTGGAGAGGGGCAACAATAGTCACCAGCTCTCGGACAGCTAACTGCCAGTAGGCACCTCGTTACCAGTATCAATTCGTACCTTATCAGATCGCGTGAGGGATTAAAGAGGACGAAGTATGCCGCGCTGGGACTTATATACTGTGTACAGTAGCGCGGCATACTCACGTGATGAAGTTTTGATATAAGTGTACCTCAGAACTCGCGCATGCGCGGATTATATTCCAGCCCCTTGGGCTAGCCGTCTGGCAGCCTTTCTTGAGTGAAACAGAACTACCCTGCAGGGAGAGTAATCAAAACCGCTAAAAGCAAGATACACAGTTTGCAAGTTTGAAAGACACAATTAATTTTTTTTTGCCTTCTTTGCAGTTTCGTGAGTGAACAAATGACATTCAGAAATGTTAGCTGTACCAGAGCCCTATCTCTGTCATTTCGTGAAGTATTCATGAAAAAAATAACTTTAATTTTCGTGGTGCATTCACGTTATTGGCCGTTTTTCGTGGTTGGGCAACGAAACGCTGCCTATTCATTTGATTTGCCCCACTGCTGCTATGGTTATCCAAGCGTCTGCAGGGGCGGGGAGGGGGTGCTGACTGAACACTGCTGATAAACTACTACTTACGCCTTATGTCATACGACCCTAAACCTAACCCTAACCTTAACCGTAAACCTAAACCTAACCCTAACCTTAACCCTACTTAACCCTACACTTAACCTTAACCCTAACATTAGCCCTAAACCTAAGCCTAACCCTAAATTGCTTGTTTGAAATGTTTGATTACCATGTGACGATACCGAAAGGGCGTCAAGCTAGTGGGTTGCTAGGCAGCAGTTGGGCAATTCAAATGAATAGGCAGCCTTTCGTTGCCCAACCACGAAAAACGAGCAATAACGTGAATGCACCACGAAAATTTAAGTTATTTTTTTCGTGAATACTTCACGAAATGAAAGAGATACGGTTGTGTACCACCATACTTCGAGTATTCTCTCAATTTCCATTGTGAAAGCTGTTCAGCATTTGAACATTGTACATAACATTTACCAACATTACCTGTTCCCGTCAGTTTATCCAACAAATCTGGGGTGAATTTCTCAAAACCAAAGTTGCTAACTACAGCTACTTTGCTGTTTTCAATGCATTTTCTCATTGGCAACTACCGAAGTTGCTAACAGGCTAACAACTTCTCTTTTGAGAAACTCACCCCTGCTTGTGCATCAGACTGATCCTTGACTTGGTTACAGAATGTTCTGAAGAATTTGTAATGTATTGTAGTGCCGAGGTAGCCTGGAGTGGACTGTGTGTGTGTGTGTTTCCCCATAGGATTCCCCATAGGATATCTGTATGTGCTGGTGAATGTGTGTGTATCTGTGCGCATGAATGTTGTTCCCCACTCCCTCGTGTGTCTTCTAGAATTTTGCGTGTGCGTCAGTTTTGGGGTGGGTTTTGATTGGGGGGTAAGTGTCCAGGCGGGAATAATTAAGGGATTAGATCGGATGGGTATTGATAGGGGGCACCATTGATAAGGGATCAATAACGTTCACTAACTTATAATCAGAGCTGAGGAGAATTCAACTGTGTAACCAGTCGTGTGTGAAAGTTTATTTAGTGTAGTGAAAAGTGTAGTGTTCATTGTTTTCCTGGGGGACACCTCCTTTTGCTCAAGTTAGAGTGTGAAAGGGCAGGGAATAAACAAGACATAAACTGTATCTGCTGCCTCCCGTCATCTCTTTGAAGTGGCTACCGCTCAGCGCTACAGTATAATGGTGGATGTTGTAGTGCCATCGTACAGGCAAGCAGCTGTTTCATTACTGCATGTACAGTATATGCTAGAGTCTTTCAAAGGAAAATTAAATAATAAAACTTTGAAGTTGAACTAAGTGACTAACTCCAATACCTTCTGGTTTCAAGTTTGTTCACAGTGCACAATCCGTGAGCCCCCGAGAGAGAGAGAGAGAGAGAGAGAGAGAGAGAGAGAGAGAGAGAGAGAGAGACAGAGAGCGTGCCTGTATGCACAGAGACTTTCAAAACATGTTACCCCGACCGAACAGCTCTTGGCCCTGTCTGACTCATTAATACACTCAGTAACACACAGAAGCGCTGCCCATGGTACTTACCCAGAGTCTTCGTCCAGGGATGAATTCAAAAGCGTTGTGTCTGTGTCCTCGGTGTTGTCAGGCTCCCATTCAACGTCTGTTTCGTCCCCGTCAGTGGATACTGTTGGTTCAGCGCTCACCTCAGCCGTGTTGCATATTCTTTTCCGAGGATTTTGTGACATTATGCAGAAATTAGTTGACTTCTTCAGCGGAAAAACGCCAAAAATATGGCGAATGTTGGGCAGCATGTAAACTTTTACACTTCAGCTTCAATAACAAGCTGCACCTGTGAAGTACAGAACCGCATGCTGATTGTTAATTGCAACCCGGACGCGGGGTTGATTGATTGTTATTTGACACCCGCGGGCGGGTGTACTGTAATCACTGGCCCTCATCTGGCAGCGGCAGCTGGGTGTTACACATGCAGCTGCAAACCCCGGCTGCATGGGCCTGGTACTGTCGGGGTGTCTACTGATGCTTAGTGCCCATGGAATGTGGTATCTGGGCAGGCTGGGTGGTATCAGCTCAGCCCTGTGCAGTGGTAGTGGGGCCTGGCAGAGTGGGGTGTCTAATGTGCCCTGATTACCCATAGCAAGTGTCTCTCGAGCAGTCATGGTGGTGTGGACATGGTGGTGGAGAAAGCTCATTGATTTGTAACCGCCGGCCGGGCTTTATCCCGCCGGCGGCTGGTGAATGTTAACTGGTTAAACACTACACAACGATGTCTTCAGATAAGGAGGATAACTGTCAAGCGCCACACTCAACAAACTCTTCATGGTCAGTAACATCAAGCGGAGCAGAAAAAATAGGAAGGCACGAGACGTTTGCAGATAGCGTGCACTATGTTCAGTGCTATTAGTACACGCAGTGTCACCGCTCAAAAGAAACAACAGCCCAAACGCCCTCAAACTGCTGTTCTGTCAGAAAACAGTGTCAACCTGTCGCCTAGGCTACTCCCTAGTACTTCCCCCAGCGGCATTGAAAAGTCCTCCATGAAATCCAAAACCAACGTCACTTCAAATAGGTGACAAAACCTTTAACAAATTGCATCGATTTCTATGGGCACAAAACTGCAGGGGGAAAAAAGGCCAAATGGCCCATTTTTCCCGTTTTTACCCGCAGACGGCCATCCCACTTAACCGCCCAATCTGGCAACACTGTTTACCACGGCTTGTTAATGACATTGAAGATATACTTGATATACTAATAAAGATAAAGATAAAGATATAATAGAGATAAAGATACTATAGATATACTAATCTACTTGCCAGTTTTACTTGCTCCTTTTGAAATATGGTGGGGAGAGTTCCCGATTTTTCTTGAGACCAGAAACAATATTTACATTCCTTTTGGCATGACTAGAAGCAACGACGAAAGGGATTTCGCCATTCCATAAGCCTACATTGCGGCAAATTATTACATCTTTCTCACACACTTTGAAGAAAGTCTAGACAGGAGAAGTCACTGTGTTCTCGAGATGCATCGGTACTGTAGGCTTTTTTGGCGGTTCTGTACACACATGCCACATCAGAAAAAACGTTATGTGATTGGCTTTTTGATCAGCATGTTTTTGCCGATACTGGTCAGACGGCCGATAGTGATTTGCAGCCGATTGATTTGTCACTGCCCTGTTCGTGTCCCGAGCTGGTTCTGTCCTGCGGTCGAAACTGTTGACTGATTTGAACGTGGGCAGTGTTGCTGCATCTCAAGTAGCCCAATTGGGTGGGCCAAGTTGCTACACGAATGTAGCCAAATGTAGCCAATTATGCACTTGCTCCATTTCTGGACACAACATCAAGGCAGGGGTTGACAGGTAGCCACAACTACAAAGTAGCCCCTGGGCAACGGGTGTTGATAAAGCACCCATGCTGATAGTGAGAAGAATGTTGTTGATAAAATTTTGACTTGCTCGTCACCTGACTTCTTTTTCCGTGACAGTTCATTCAACAACTACAAGAAATTGCAAAGGTGTTAGCAAAGAAAAAAAACCTTGACTGATCCTAGTCATCACAACTATGAAGTGTTTTCTATATTACCATCTGGGAAACGGTATAGAAGCCTGAAATCTCACACTACCAGACTCCAAAGTAGTTTCTTCCACCAAGCAGTTAGATTACTGAATTCATGCTGAAGACAACAAGGCACTTTCTTCATCCCCCCGCCCCCTCTCTCTTTTTTTCTTTTTAATCTATTTTGAGGACACAAAAAACACAACAATTTTTACTCTTCAAAGGCTTCAAACCTATAATAAGATGTAATAAACAAATCTTGAATCTTGAATGTTGAATCTTGAAAGAAACAAAAAATGATCTTATGTGCTTTCCTGCAGTAGTGCGCTAGGGTTGGGAAGATTAACCGATACGCATTGGAAAATCGATACGACCTTTAGGATGCAGTTGCATCGATTTGCAAACGTCTGCATTGGTGAAAACCTCAAATAAAGATGCATTGATACAAACTGAATAATATCTCATGCCTTCCTATTCTCGTGCGCAGCCAAGCTGACATTGGCTGGTTCAAGTTGAGGCTGTCTTTCGTTTCATGCAAGGAGTTTGAGGCAGGTCCAAGCAAACAGCAGCCTTTCTTTGAATCAGAGCGGGTAAAAGCAGTGTTGCCTATTAAACGCATTTGTTGTATTACAGTGAGTTTTTCTGATATTTTGAAAGAATCAATCTTCTCTGCTCAAAGCAGTGTGCCCCATTAAAAGTAACATGCACAGCCTTTAATACCAATTTAATATTTTGAGTTCTGTATCGTATCGCAACTTATCGAATCGTACTGCATCGCATAGTATTATAAATGAATCGCATCATATCATACTGCATTGCAGTAGGTCGGAGAATCGTATTGTATCTTATCACTGGTAATTTCATGATTCGTGAATGTATCGGATGGGTGGCATGTGTATCAAGATGTGTATCGTATCGCTTTGGTGATGAAGATTCCCAAGCCTATAGTGCACCAACAGCAGGGTTTCATGTAACGTCACAAGCTCGAAATCTAATCATGCAAATCTTTGCTGGAGGTAGGGTTGCCAACTGTCAATGGAAAAAATTCAGGACACTTGTTTGGTAGCTTGTCATTTTTCCGACGCCCCTTTGGTCCGACGCGTCAATATTCCGAAAATTTCCCATTGATCCTGCAGCCCACTAACTCGAAATGATTAAATTGCTCCGACAGCTCAATGTTCCGACCAATGGCTGTCAGTCATCATAATTCCCCAGGTCGTAGGTCCTGCTCCTCTTTACCCCGGTGCCAAGTAGACCAGAGTCCTGCACGGGTCCATTTTTGTATACCCGGACCCACCCATGCCCGTGCAGTGCATTACCCACCCACCCGTAAACCCGTGGTAATTTCAAAGTTGAATCTGTACCCACCCAGACCCGTTAATATTCTACCCGTTACCCAACCGTGCCTGTGAAAAAATACTTCAAATCGAAAGTAATCATATTTCCACTGTTTTATTTTACAATGCGCCACTGGAAAAAAGTGACACCAACGTAATTTCCAACAGCCATATAAGATGTCAAGCCATTAACTGGCAAGACCTTGAAGTTTAAAAAAAATAAAATAAAATCGTGTAGGCAACAGTAGCCGAGTAAACGCGTAGAGCAGTTGCTCTGTCTGATACACGACAGGAAACAAGAGGTAAAAAGGCAGCAGGCTATAAAACACAAAATAACAATAAAAAAACAGCCTATGTGGGCCTATGGTAGGCCGTCTTAATTTCTAAGATTACTGTGCAGAAACAGTATATCGTCCACAGTCCCAGGTTTGAGCTGCGTTCTGCGTTCTTGGCGCACAAATCCAGCGGAGGAAAAATCTCTCTCACCTGCAGCGCTGGATGCAGGAATTGAGAGAACACCTCACGCGATGGTTGCCAGATAAGGGAAATCCTCTTGGTGCTCTTTCCACCACAAAAGAACATCGAGAGAGTCACCCTTTGGTGACTTGAGTTGGATATATGATGAAACCTCGTCTTCGCTCAGCTCAGCGTCATCGCTGGAATCATCAACATCGGATAAATGATCCGCTGTAAGACGGGGTCTCTTCGCTGGGTAAGCCACGGTGCTGGGCCTCTCTGAAATGTCCTCTCACGAAGTTCTGTTTAGAATTGAAACAGGTATAAAAGAAATGAATGCAAATAAACTTGTTCATTATGGTAAAACTTTATAAAACATTATTGTTATTATTATTATTATTAACAGCTGACTGAAGATTAAAATCATAACTCACCTTCAACAAGACGCCGGGCTTCGTTGTGAACTCCGGTTGCGTCCGCCTCATTGGACAGCAGCCTCAGGCGTTTCAACTTGGGGTGCAAAAACATTGCCAACTTGTGCAGGAAGTGTAGTTGAAGTTTCTCGTCAAGGACCTTGAGACATTTTTCTTTCACGGATGACAATGTCATGCTGTCAGTCGAGCACGGCTGAAGGTGGCGTTTTAAAGGGGTATGCCACTATTTTGGGGCCTAATACAGTTAAAATCGTTGGCTGGGGTTTAGAAGGGTGGTAAAGTTTCTTATTTTTCATGTTAAGCGTTGTCTTGCTTTAAGACAAGTTAAAAGAGGGAATATGTCGCTAAGCTAGTGAAAGTCAATGGATCCGTGTAGTATGTAGCAATGCTACATGGATACATTGACTTTCACTAGCTTAGCGACATACTCCCTCTTTTAACGTGTCTTAAAGCAAGACAACGCTTAACATGAAAAATAAGACACTTTACCACCTTTATAAACCCCAGTCAACGATTTTAGCTGTATTAATCCCCAAAATAGTGGCATACCCCTTTAAGCGTTCCAGCCACACAGCTGTCAGGTGAATGGTAGGCGTCTTTGAAGCTTCCAAGGCCTTGGTTGCTTCTTTGAAACGTGCCAAAAAAGCCACAATTTCCAGCAAAGTCTCTCTTCTAATTGGGGTCAAATGGTCCTCCTCTCCTCGCTCCTCTAGGAGTTCACGGATGGCCTCGTACTGGCAACCGATTGAATCCAGCATTGTGTGAAGCGAGTTCCAGCGCGTATCCAGACGCCTTCAGTGTTTTACCCAGACGACTCTGTAGGTGTGACTGTTAAACATAAGTCACTAGCGATTTGGCAGAGTCAATGAGCCCAGAGATCTCTTCACCAAAAACGTCATCTTCTTTGTGTTTACCAAGAGTGGTATGCAGTACCGTGTTCTTTGTTAATATAATGCATGGTCACACACAGATAGCCCACCTTTCGGAAATCATCAGTCCAAAAATCAAGCGTGACAGCACCGTTGCAGTCAGTCATTTGGGTTATCTCAGGAGCAATGCTTTCTCTGGTTTCCTCGGCGAGAGACAGTGGTTGGATCTGGCAAAAGTTGTTGTGCATCAACCACACCTGCTCGCGCTTCGACATCTATTAGCCCCTTAGTGGGGTCGTGTTAGGCTCAGTCATTTCAAATTGGTGTTAAAGTTTGGTTTTCACTTCCAAGTTGAGGTTTAGGGTCTATAGAACAATTTGAGTTCGAGTGTCAAACACACAGATAACAAAATGGCCTGCGGGGGGCGCTCTAAAATATATAAACTGCTATAACTTTTGATTATGTAAACCAAATATAACATATGAGGTATGTATGGATTCAGCATGAAGAGGTGAAACCGGTGAGCTAAGTATTCGGTTACCAGATTAAAGACACACTATGTAATAAACACACTTTTAGCCAATGGACAGCAAAATCCGGGCTTTTTTAAGATAAAGGGTGGAAATGCCCTCAAAGTTGCAATGAAACATCATTTATTGTTACAAGCTATTGTAAATAAAGCCTGGGTTATCACTTAAGTTGATTTGTTCAGAATATCCCTGAAGCACACAGATACTTAGGATACCTATACACAAATATGACAGCATAAAGCCTATGTCATACTTAGCACCCAACTTGCAACTTTGAGTTTATGAATTTAGGATCATGAGTAACAGCTTTTTTTTTCAATCAAGCCATCATTTTATTCACAAAAAAACGTATATCTAAAAGAAAGTAAATCAATAATAATAATAATAATAATCATAATGATAATAATAATAATGTTAAGGATAATGATGATGATGATATACTATGAGGAATAACAGTTTTTCCGACATTCAAAAACAAACAGAAGACATATGGCTAACATTTATCCCAATACTCCACTCTACAATAACTATGACAGAGAACAGATACAATAACAGTCAGTGGTCAGTCTTAGAAATTGCATGTGCACTTGCACAGACGTGTGCACTTTAACTCTGCCTTCATGCACTTGCACCAAGATCTGGCAGGTGTATTTGTACAAGTACTAGTACAGCTGCACTTCACCTCTAGTTGGAATACATCTTTGGCAACGGCATCTTTGGTAGTGTAGTCCAAATCTGGGAACTGTCCATTTGTTACCAGATTGGCAGGCATTTCAAATGCAGATAATACGATTTTTTATTCCTGTCAACTGTGCTGGTAACAAATGGACAGTTCTCAGATGACAGAGATGTATTCATAACAGCAGATGATTGTGTCTTCCATGTATGAAATAGTCCTATAGTATTATTCAGTATGCTTGCCAAAGGCCTCTGCCTGCCCCCAGCAAACATACTAATTGTTGTCCGACAGTTTATTATTTAGTATACTAGTAACGGCACTTCGCCAGAAAGTTAGAAAAGAAGTAACTTGGACGCCCGCACGCCCGCATGACATCATAGGTGTCCTGCTACTGGGGAATAAAGGACACCTGCTCAGCCAATCAGAAGACGTTCCGCCTGCTCACTGGGTGATAAGTAAGGGTTAACGTTCGGCGAGAAGGTCGCTACCGTGGAATAGCAGCACGACAGAGAGAATCTTTAGACCCCGACGCGGAGCGGAAGTGCTGCTATTCCACAAAGCGACCGACTCGCCGAACGTTAACCTGCTTATTATATGGATATACTTAAATGATTCACACATGGCGGGGACATTTCTTTAGGCCTATTTAATGTTAAGTTTATTATAGTTTTTCATGTCAAAATTGTTGCTGCGCTAAACAAAACAGTGCCGTTGTGGAACACCGCTAGGCAACAGCTAGGTAGCCAGGACAACAGGTGTTCTCAATCACACCAGCTGATTAGAGTCTTGTTGAAAAGTCGCTTTAGCAGTGAAAAGTCTTGTTGCCATTGACAGCGGTCTGATATAGACCAACCCGTCCGTTATCGAAAAATAACAGACGTGCGAACGTTGGGGAGCCCCATTGAAATGAATGGAGCATTCGACCAATGACGTCATACCATATAATAATGGATTTTAATGTCCCCTGTCCCGTTTCAGCTCAATATGGAACCTGTACTTTTACCTCTAAATACGTAACGATTCCATATTTCAAGGGATGGTTAGCAGCCCTAGCTGGAGGTCTACCTGGTATTGGAGCCATTGAAACCCATTAAAAAGTGCTGTGTTTTGTCCAAGTTATTTTTCTAAAATGCCTCAGCTTTGTGCCATTTTTGTATGTTCCAATCGATCTCACTTTCGGACACCAAAGGTAATCGGCCATCACTGGATGAATACACAGGCCGCGACGACATTGAAGCGACAGAGAATCGCTTCTGTGCAGCAGCAAGCGATACGAGCGATTGAAGCGACTAGAGTATGTCCGTTACAAGCAGAACGCAAGCTTTCAAACGTTCCCAATGGCTGCGGTCACTGAACTCTATATAGTCATTGGCTGTCGCGGCTTGTCGCTGGACCGCGTCATAGCTCATTTGCATAACATTGCCAGGAGTTCAACCACAAACTGTCGATCTCGTTGCGCAATTCGCCTCTAGTCTCCAGAATCACTTTTGTCGCGCGACTCAATACAAAGCCAATTACTTCCGTCGTTGGCCTTGCTCCTGTCGCGGCCGGTGTACTTGCCCGGTTAGTGTGAGAAAAAGTCACAGATTAACACCGCACTGTAAAAGACAACCTATAGGATCTACTCAATAAAATTAATGTAAGTATTTCCACAAACCTAAACAATTCCAGTAGTTATGATATACTGTTCACATCAAGGTAAAAATTACTGGTAAAAATGGGATAACATTTACTCCTTTCAGGTAGCTTTTTATCATCACTTGTTACTGATACAAATTGGGTAAAATTTACTCATTTCACGTAGCTTTTTATTATCACTTATTACTGATAAAAATGGGGTAGCGTTTACTTATTTCATGTAGCCTTTTAGTATTTCTACTTATTTATCAATTCTTAATTATTCTGATTACTTTATTGTTGTGTTATTCTTATTCCTATTAACCAGAGGTGAAAAGAGTAATAAAATATTTTACGAGTAAAATCCTCCTCCTCAGAGTAAACTATACCTGCTTTTAAAGAATTACAAAAGTCTGCAATTGGTGCCCACTTGGTCACATGAACACCAGTTTAAAGGTGCAGACTCCATTCTGCTACACTTTAAAAGCAGTAGACCAAGACACAAAATACTGGAGGTATAATCCAGGGGGCAGAGAATGTGCAGCATTGCAATGCGGAAATTGGGAACACAGACGGCAAGGAAAACAAAAAACGTATGATCTTATGATCACCCCCAGCGAGCTTGAAGATATCACACCTAACGCACACATTTGGCTGCCGTGTCTAACGTGTGCGAAATTGACATTAAATACGAGTTCATGCACGAATCACACACGCTTATCCTACAGCAAGCATACTGAGGGCCTCAGTTGGTATATTTTCTACCTATTTGTAACATGCATTTAAAATATGAACCCAGCATTTTTAGAGTGAATAAGCAAGCTGTTTCTTCAGAAGGTTTACCACTTCCCTCTACTTCAACTTACCAAGGTTTATCACCTAACTACGTAGTTCGACTACAGCAGCGGTGTAGTGTACTTTTTTGAAGTGAGTATACTGTATATTGGAGCATTTTTTGAAGTGGGTATACTGTATATATTTATGCCATTCTAAATAATGGATTAATCCATTTTAAGTGGGTATACTGAAGCCCCTAAAATTTAGAAGTGGGTATATTCTGTATACCTGCGTTCTATGTAGACTACACCACTGGACTACAACAACTAAGCCTTTGCCTCCCTGCCTGCGTCTCAAGGGTGATGGATGAGTGATCCATATGTTGCCAGTGATCAGGCAGCCTGTGTGTGCTTAGACCCCGTTGTTATCTGTTTTGACTGTGTAATACTATTTGCATAACCATCTTCATAGTGTGTAATGCTTGTCTAGCTACATGTGTTTTGCCTTAAGGACTTGGTTGTCTTACACTCTTTCTTGCTGTTGTTATTGCTTTGCTTTTGTCATTGTCTTTTCATGTATTGTGTCTTAAAATGCAAGGCATTACTGCCACAGTTCTTTATCCCTTATCTCGCTTGTGTGGCACAAATTAAACTGGATGTTAAAATGATGGATGGATTGGCATGGCATCAGGTATTGTAAGAGTATCACACACAAATGCACGCGCGCACGCACACACACACCACTCCCCGCCGACACTCTTTCCTCCATTATGATGGCATTTGTAAAAGTATAATAACTTTTCCCTCCACTTTATTCCTAACCAACGACGGAAAGGGGTGGGCATTTGAGACAGAAGCAGTGTTAACTTAACTTAAGACACAGGAAAGGCAAATTGCCGGATACAGATGAGGAGATACAAATGAATGAAAGTTATATGACAATTTAATTATCAACTGCAAGGTAACATCACATTTAACTCAAGGCTACTGTAGGTTACATAGGATACAGTGAAATCAAATACAGTTTACCCAAGATAGATAGACAGAGAGAGAGAAAGAGAGAGGGAGAGAAAGACAGAGATTGGAGCCCCTTTAGAGATTGAAAGAGACTCCCAGAGGAATTTCTAAGGTGAGCTTATATACGGCAACCCCCCACACCAAAAGTGTCCTTTGTCTTGCTAGGGCCAGTGACACCCCAGGGGTTTGAGCCACCACATGGTATGGGGGGCGATGACCCCTTAATTCAACTTTACTGAGATAACAGCAAACAGTGACAGCAACAATATCAGTTCTGGGTCATCTAATAATCTCCATATTTACACATTTCAGGAGGAAATGTCCACTGTAACCACCATTACTGTATTCAAGATCCACATGGCATGGCCTTCAACGTTACTGTATTCAAGATCCACATGGCATGGCCTTCAACGTTACTGTATTCAAGATCCACATGGCATGGCCTTCACCTATATTCAAGATCCACATGGCATGGCCTTCACCTGTATTCAAGACACTGGCCTTGAGGTTCTGCTGTTCTCTAGATTTAGCTCCACTTGAAGCCTTGAAGTCTCATGGTAGATAGAAGCACAACTCTGTTGAGAGAGAGCTTGAAGTGATTCAGCATTTATAGGGAACATCTCTCTCTCTCTCTCTCTCTCTCTCTCTCTCTCTCTCTCTCTCTCTCTCTCTCTCTCTCTCTCTCTCTCTCTCTCTCTCTCTCTCTCTCTCTCTCTCTCTCTCTCTCTCTCTCTCTCTCTCTCTCTCTCTCTCTCTCTCTCTCACTGATGCAAATGCAAATATAGACAAGGACAAATATCCTACACAAACCAATTACATACAAACAGTTACATACAAAGGCATACAATTGATGAATGTGAATCAGAATTTTCATGAATGAAGTTAGGAGTGTGAAATGTACTTTTCTGCATTTAGCACCAATACATAAAGCACATTGCATGAGAGAGCACTGTTGTAGGTGCTGCCTTGCCAAGAAATATGACTGGGTGTACTTGACTGTTTTTTATGTGTAGCCTATGTGTATGTGTGCACGCCTGTCTCTATGCATGTGCTTGTTTGCTTGCTTGTTGGTGGATTGGCACGCCTGCAGCTTGTTTGCTGTAGCTAATAGATGAGGACCAGACCCCCCTGCTCATCCTAACATTGTAATTCATGGCCAGTTGTCCTCAGCAGGGAAGCAGGCCTCAGACACATGGAATCGGATGCACACTGGCAGGACCTGGAACGATCACAAACAGCAGGTTAGCTGTGGATTATAGCACTTATCTTGTTCATCTGCATAATTACGAGGCTCTACACATCATGGTTATTGAGGGCATGCAACTCATCACAATGAGCACAGCATGCGTTTCAAGGTAATACATTTATCTGTTACAGTTAGGGGTGTGTACATCATAATCGAGTCGTATCGATGCATCTATCCTACAGCCAACAATTCAGTTTACTAATGCATCAAAAAGATAATCGATTAATGTTTTTTTTATTTTTTTATTATTGCACTCATTTTGTGAGGAATTTTATTTTCCTCTTGCAATGATAATACTGACTGTAATAATAACAATGTTTGTCAAATAAAATGCATGCAAATATTACATGCAGCTTTCGTTAATTTCTTGAAAATTGGCTGCTTCTCAATGTCCAGTGTTTTAGCTTTGCTAGGACGTGAAACGCCTAGTGATTGGATACGCCGTGGAGTTCACCAAAGACTATCCAGTCACTGGGCGTTTCACGTCCTAGCAAGGCTAGAACACTGGACATTGAGAAGCAGCCAATTTTCAAGAAATTAACAAAAGCTGCATGTAAGACCAAAATGACAACACCGCTCTCTAGAGTGGGCGTGTAGTCTTACTGGGGGCTCTAGGTGGCGGCTTGTGTAGGACAACTTTATAGCTTCCATAATCCAGTGTGCTAGCCTGTCCTTTGAAAGGGCCTTGCCCTTTGAGGCTGCTCCATATCATACAAACATCTAACCCTGCACATTTGAAGAGTTCATTCCATAAGAGGAAAATTGGCATGATGGTGTTAAGACGAACAAAAATCGATTGAAAAATTGACCTGTAGATCGTGGTTGAAACCTTCAGACAGTCCTCCTGTCTCTTGCTGTGTTCCATTACTCGCCCTCTGTACTGTGTACCTTGTTTGAGTGCAGTGAAGTACCCTTTCCACCCTCCGCAATTCACGAGGCGAGTACATTCCGATTCCCGTTCTGTCTGATACACTTAACGGAAATGACGGTTGGTCGCGTGACATCCGAGTTTACCAACCGCCAATATGCAATTCAACACGGAAGGCACTGTTCCTTATGCTAACACTTTTTAAAGTTACCCCTGCCTCTAATACACATGGCGATTGTCTTTGGAATCAAAACTATGCTGTTATCACGGAGATTCAACCGTTTGACAGATCTGGCACTCAACTACGTCACAAACATGGCGGCCGTTGAGTGCGAAAAGTGTACAGTAACACCACACTTCGAAAAATGGCCGTTTTGGGGGCGTTATCCGGGTAATTTACAGTACACTTTACAGTCGCGATTAGAAATGGAACACCCTGCGTACCCAAACACAGTGCGGAAAGGGCGGTAAGTACGGGTAATGGAACACAGCAACTGTCTCTAGCGATCCTCAGCCATTTTAGATTATTTCTTCCGTTCCTAGGGCCCTGAGCTGAGTCACATACAGGGATGGGCTGGGGGAGAAATAGGGCCCGGGCACTTTTGCCTTAAAGGTACACTGTGTGAGATTATCAGTTGTTTATTTCCAGAATCCATGCCACCCATTCACTAATGTTACCTTTTTCATGAATATTTACCACCACCATCAAATTCTAAGTATTCATCATGAATGGAAAAATTACACTTTTCATACATGAAAAGGGGGATCTTCTCCATGGTCCGCCATTTTGAATTTCAGAAATACCCATTTTTAGCTGCAAAAATGACTGGACTTAGCCCATACTAGAAAATATTAGTTTGTTTGTTACTTAGTAAACTTTCATGAAAAATATGAAATTTAGCAATAGGCAGCCCAGTTTCAATGAGCAGCATAGTTGCAGTACCTTTTTTGACCATTTCCTGCACAGTGTACCTTTAAAGGGGCCCCTCATAATTAGTGGCGCAGAAATGACTCACCTTGTGGGCCCCTATTTTCAGATCTGTAAAAAACCTCGTTTTTTTTAAACATTTCTGAACAAAGGTGCCCACGAGGGTGCAGGGCCCACCGGGAAATGCCCGGTGTGCCAGATGGCCAGTCCAGCCCTGGTCATATACACAACCTACCTCTCTCAATAGGCCTACATGCATCCACGCACACACACAAACACACACACGCACACGCCCACACACACACACACACACACACACACACACACACACACACACACACACACACACACACACACTATGTTTTATACAGCAAGCAATTCTATAAATACAGAAAGGAATTTTTGTCATATGTCACATTCGTGTGCACACACACACTGTACTAATATACCCATGCTCACAGTGATATTGTGCATTGCCTATCTTCGTTAAACGTTGCATTTCTGGTGCAAGAAAATATCTCTGTTAGGTCATTCAATAAAAATTACTGTCACTAACGTATATTGCATGCTCTCACAAACTCTCACCCACAATTATGGAAGTTTGTTAAACATGCCCCAGAAACAGCAGAACAAATTGCCTCATGTTGTAAATGGCTCAATAGACAGAGTCGCGATAATGAAGTAACACAGCAAGTATGGATCAAAATCAATTGCTGGAGAGAAGGAAAAGAAGAGGCACATTAAATGAGAAAGGGTGTGTTTGTGTGTGATCTCTCTCTCTATGTGTGTGTGTGTGTGTGTGTGTGTGTGTGTGTGTGTGCGTGTGTGCGTGCGTGCGTGCGTGCGTGTGTGTGAGCGATGCATGTGTATGCACGTTCATATGTTTCCTCCATGGGTGTGCATGTGTTTGTGTATGGAGTTGATATAATTAGAAATACTGTGAGAAGCCTACAGACATAAGCTATGTGAAATGAACAGAAGAAGGTGCATGGTATTCCAGATTGCATCAATGATCTCCCCGTAAAAGCAAGGAAGCCTGAAAAATCACCAGATGTTTGTCTATCTGTTGCTTGACTAATAAGTTGCACATATTGTGGTCCAGCTCCACCACAACAGTCTCTCTGTTAGTATTTTTAAATTCAATTCACAGTCACATAAACCATACAAGCAGTCAGTCTTAATCTTTTGTTGACCTTTTTTGACCTTCATTGTAGTCAGTCCTTTACCAAAATATACTGTAGTCTCTCTCTCTCTCTCTCTCTCTCTCTCTCTCTCTCTCTCTCTCTGTCTCTCTCTCTCTCTCTCTGTCTCTCTCTCTCTCTCTGTCTCTCTCTCTCTCTCTCTCTCTCTCTCTCTCTCTGTAGCCTGACTATCATCGACTTTCACATCTCTTTGAGACTTGGTCTGACCAAGAGCATAACAATTAACATTTCCCAAATGGCATGGTTGACCCGCCTCCCTTGGTTTGCTACTTTTTGCTTCTCGATAAAGTGGGAGGAGTTCCCAATTTTTCTGGAGCTCAGAAACGATATTTGTATTGCTCCTGGCTTGACTAGAAGTAACACTGAAGGTGTTGCGTCACTAGGAGTGCGCGGTCTCTCTCTCTCTCTCTCTCTCTCTCTCTCTCTCTCTCTGGTGTTGTGGGAGGCCAGTCTCCTCATCAACACTGGCTCCTGTGGCCAGAGTTATGGGTGATCAGCAGGGGCTTCTGGGAGTGATGCCAGGATGAACCTCCTAATTAGCTCACTGTGGTTTAAATCATTAATGTGTGTCTCGCTGTGTGCTTCTTGTTTAGGTATCAGTTTAAAGGTTTACTGTTTACACATATTCCAAAAATCTGCACCCATGATCTGCAGAATAAGCAAAGAAATTAGCAGAACGACTAGATCAACCATCAGAGGAAACTGTACCCTCCCAAGCCGGATAACAGCATTATTTTGCACAATCTGCTTTTTCCTTCAGAGCAACGAAACAATGGAATGCCCTTCCCATTACAAACTTTTATTCATTCTCGCGTGAAGTGAAGAAATGGCTTTCATGTAACCAGTCTTGTGACCACTAATAGTTTTGCACATGCCGGTTTTGACACTTTGCACATTGTAGTCTTTTTTGCATATGACATATTTTTATTGTGTGTGTGCGTGCGTGTGTATGTGTGTGTTGTGTGTGTGTGTGTGTGGCAGGGGTTGTATGCCTGAGTGGCTACTCCCATTTTACTGGATTGTATGTTTTCTTACCTGCCCAGGGACTGCAGATGGAAATTAGCTATTAGCTATAATCTGGTGCAGGTCATCTTTTACTATGTAACTAATGTACTTTGCACATGGTCCCTGATGAAATAAACCAATAAACTGAAACTGAAACTGCTGAGGTTTTTTTTCTGGAAGGAAGGCTAGAGCTACAGTATACAGTACAGTAGATGTTGTGGCACAAGGGCTTTAAAATCGTCATCTCTTTCATAAAGCATGAGTTAGACCTATGGTGACCAAATGTCTCTCCTCTACTGTGGCAATGACCTTCCTGGAACAGGGTAACTGGTCTTAACCGATTTTTTTCTGTTTTTGGACGTAATGGACTTTAATATTTATTGGGTCTCAGACAGAGTTGTGTGCATGTGTGTGTGTGTGGGCATGTGTGTGTCTGAGATATTTTATTAGAGGCTCGTTAAGCTGACCTCACTAAGAAATTATTTCATCTGTGAGGTTGGTCAAACTAAGCTTGACCAGTTTTTGTGTTTACAATAACCCGGTCACTAGACCACTAAACATGGTACCCAAATGTGTGTGTGTGTGTGTGTGTGTGTGTGTGTGTGTGTGTGTGTGTGTGTGTGTGTGTGTGTGTGTGTGTGTGTGTGTGTGTGTGTGTGTGTGTGTGTGTGTGTGTGTGATTTGTCATGCTTCTCATATCTCCTCATGCTTAAAATTCCATGTGGCGAGACCCCCTGAGGAAGTAAACAAACACGTCGCCCTGCCTCCGCAACTGACAGGGAAATTAGGGAGGGAAGGAGACAAACTTTCAGCCCTTTCAAGCTGACAGCTTCCATTAAACCTTTGGCCTCCAAAAGCTACCTGGTTGACTGACAACAACAACAGCCTTGATTCGTTTTAGCATACACCTGCAAATATAAATTAAAAACAAGCAACTATATGACAGAATTATTTAAGGGTAACCTCTGAGAAGACACACTTCAGAGGCAGGCAGAGGAAAAAGTGAAGGAATAGAACAAGATGACAGGGGACATGTGAAGATAAGCTGAAGAGGTAAAATGGAAGGAAGAAATATGGTGGTGATGGCGACAAAGGAGAAATAATTGGAAAAAAGGTTCGCACACTTCTTTGGATTTTTTCTTCTTGAAGTTATTTTTTCATCTTTTTATTTATTCATCCATTGGCAATGACGTTTCGACCTCTCGGTCTTCCTCAAAAAATACGTAATCTTTTTGTTCAGCACCAGGGATTGTGCACAAGTAACTCTCTACAAGACAAAGGAGAAATAAGCAATGCTGCATTGTACAGGCAGTACATTTAAAATAAAAAGAACACTATAGAGTAGAAAATCAAGATGAGAAGAGTAAGAAGACAACAAACGATACTGGTGTCCATGAACAAGGGAAAAAATAAGGAAACCATTACTGCAGTGTGGGTTGTGTGCACAGCGCTGTGGGAAGCTAAAGCTAATTAGCGAAAGTGCAACTGGAAATTTTCCTCCTCCACTCCCTCTCTTCGCTGCCATCTCCCTTATGCTCAGAGATCTGGAGTCATCGAGGCGTGTCGCCGTCTGGGTGGCTGGAGGTGCAGAGGCATGGAGCTAGCCACAGCGGGTGACTCGGGGAGCTGTTGCTGCAGGCATCGCTTTTTCTTGTGGTCAGGGCTGTATATAAACCCCTCTCACAGGCTCCATTTTTCACTCCCCTTGTCCTGCCTCCTGCAGCGCTAATTGCCAGGTTTTGGAGCGTTCAGGAGGCCAGGGGTGACGGGTGTGCGCCTCACGACGTGAGCACAGCGGGGACCACTGGTATACCTGTGACTTATTTAAACGCAGCAGCACCCACACACCCGCACTTTGTCAATGCAGCAGGTTCATGAAAGAAAGAAAGAAAGAAAGAAAGAAAGAAAGGGGGAACAAATGAGGAAGACTCTTACATGTTGTAAATCGTTAGGGACTGCTATATTATCGTTATTGTACTTTGACGGAAACCACAGTAACTACAGTGAAAAAGAACGGTAACACTTTATTTTAGGGATACATCTATTAGCACTAATACATACAATGTGCCTGTATAAGTAACTTGTAAGACATGTACAAAGCAAAATCAAACATTTGTTAGGCATGTATTTGCAAATGTCTTGTTCATGCAAAATAAGGGATTTATTACCAATTTAACCTTAGTAAGGACCTAGTAGGCCTTAGAGTTTGCGTAGTACATGCCTTACAAGTTACTTATGCAGGCATTAACATTGTATGTATTAGTGCTAATAGATGTATCCCTAAAATAAAGTGTTACCAGAAGAACATCTCAATTTCAACTCTCTTCATGCAATCACTACTTTTGCATTGGGAATCTGCTGTTCTGCATTGGGAATCAGCACATCTTTCTTCTACGCATAGATTATGCTTATGAACCTTGTTTCCTCCCACTCACAATGTGAAAGTGAAAGCCCAACTGGGAAGTTCCAACTCCCATTGTCATTGTGACACAGCACTCCACAGCACACAAATGCACATTGCCCACAACGAAATTGCATTTATGCCTCACCCGTGCAAGGTGCAATGGTGTGTTCTCTTAGCATGGAAGTTGTTTTGAGGAGAGCTAGAGCAAACAAACTGCATACGCTTAGTTGCATTTTGACCTTCCTCTACATTGATAAGGATGTTGAACTTCTTGAAGTATGGTCCAGTCATTCTGCACTACCTCTTCACCGGTGAGCATCCTGAGGCTGAGCAGGCTGAGATGCAGTTCATTCTTTAACCAGAAGGGGGTGATGTAACCTCATTACCATCTTCTCAAGGTAAGGCCAGGCCAGTTACTGACATTGCTATTGCATAAGCCATGCAGCAGATTTTTTCCTGCCCCCTCTCTGTCCCTGTCTACCTCAGGAAGCTCAGCAACTCAGCTGTATGAACAACCATCGTGTACAACATGTCGTGTAGAGGGTATGTCATGCATGGGGTAGCCTACTGGGCTTCCTTATTATAGCACAGCAAAAATAGAATTTGAGAACAGGAGATGTGATTCAAAGATTGTGAAACAAAAAGTTCCCAAAGTCTGTGAACACTCTCATTCATCCAGGTCATGTAATCTCAAAAAAAGTTTAGCTATAAGCAACTTTACTTTTTTGGATTTTGGCTTTTTATTCCTGAACTTATCGGGAGGATAGGTGGTTTATGACGGTACTGAGGGAAGCCATCTATATCCACCTGGAACTTTGTAACTTTGACTGGTGGAAGTTGGGGCTTCATCATCAGTTCTCAACTACAGTATACCATTCTCCCCTCCTTTGAAGTTGAACTGGTCCTCACCATCAGAGCAGTTGCAGATGTCCGGAGACGTTTGACCAAAGACCAAACACTTCAATTCACAACTTGACCTTCAAAACTTTTTCACGTGCAGACCTGTTAAGTGACGTATGTTAAGACTCACCTTCTGTTTTCAGAGATTGCAGCACTCAGATGATATATTTTGATGTGTTTTGTGTGAGATTGAAGTGTGAGTTGGGTTGTCTGTGAGGACTAAGTAGTTTTCATCAAAGTAGGGCAAGTGTTTGTATTTGTATTTGACACACTTTCAGCCCTGATGTTAAACAATCTACACACTGCTTCTGCACACCTGCCTCCAGACAGAAAATATGCTGCCAACAAACACAATAGTTGATTTCATTAATACACATACCGGAAAGCAAGCAGTGACAACTGCATTTTCCACATACAAACAAACACATTCAAAGTCACCCTGATCCCTAGTGGGCTTGCTGTGTTTTTACCAACTGCCAATTATTCCCATTACACCCACGTAACCCACTGGCCATTCATTCTCGCCCTGGAAGACGGATGGCAATAGTACACACATTAACATTCCTTCTTATTGGCTCACTTCTGTCCCCAAGCGTTTTATTTATTTATTCATATTTAAACCAAATGCATAGATTTGTCATCCACAACAGGCTGCTCATTTAAGATAAAACAACAACAAAACTACAAAAAAACAGCTGCTTTGGACACCAATTTCAACAGCAAGCCAGGCTGCTTCCCATGGCTGCTAATGAATCACACAGTAATTAATTGTGAAGAGGGTGCTGTTACTTTGGCTACTTCTGCTGGAAACTGGACAGGATGTGCGATTGCTGTCCTATTGAAAAATTGAAAGCCTGACACGACAAAAATGAGACATGCTTCCATTTCAAGAGAAGCATCTCCCCATAATCACCGAATTGTACATATGCGGAACGGTTTGTTGTCTGTAGTTTTATTCTCCCCCCAGCCCCTCCCCAGTCATTCCACTGTATTGTACATCTAAAAGTTACTATGTGACCATGCTCATGGCCTAACAGGCAAATCAGTATAGCTGTTGTTGTTGTTGTTGTTGTGACACTGTGAAGGATGTCTCTCCATTGCTTTCCACGTATATGCAAGACAGACTTCCATTTATTTGATAGTGTGATTGTGGTTAAAAAATGGCGGTTAAATGCAGCACATAATCACCTTCATTCATTTCTTCAGTTCTTGCTGTGGTTATTTAGCCATGCTAGATACCATACCTGTGACCTTGGTTGAGTGTTTGGTGAGCACGGAAACATTGAGCAGATTCTGTGATGTCATTGCTATTCACCTCAATCCTAGACCCACCTTCATGGTTGGTGTGTGTGTGTGTGTTGGGGGGGTTCCTTGGGGAGTTGATAGAATAAAGGTCTTCAGGAGTTCAAGTCTTCCTCTCATAATTACAATGCTGTGTTGCTCTGCCTCCATGTCTTCTAGCAATCGCTGCAGCAAATTAAACAGGAATCCCTGGGATTATGGAGCAGGAGGGGGGGAGTGGGGGAGGGTGCCCAAAACAGCAAAGTGCTAATGGAGATTTTATGGCTTTGACTCAGAAGGAGAGCAGAGGAGACTTTAATGGAAGTACCAGCGTGCGTCTATTCTACTGCTGTCTGAACCAGTGTACTATTAAGTGGAAAGATGATTGTTGGCCTGATTAACTTAGCAGTTGCAGCTTTGTGGGTAATAGGGAGGTGATAGCAAATGTCCATAGTAGTAATGGAGCCCAAGTGAAAGAACAGGATAGGGGTAAAATAGCAAAAAGATCTGTGCAAAAAACAATGTAGGCTTATAGCAGTAGTAGTCGTACTAAACATGAGAAACTGTTCAGTTATGCCAATGAAAGCTCCACATTAAATGTCAGAGAAGAGCGGATATGCAGTTTTGATTAAAATATCTCTCTGTAAGCACTTACGTATACATCTCTATGTAAGCACTTATGTTCCTTGTCTACAGTAACACATATCAAGATGGCTCCGACTGTGCCAGTTTTTTTTTAACCTTGATCCATGAAGCGTTGTGATCTTTGAGCCATACAGTCTCCTCACATCTTTGCAAAGCCCAGGAGAGGCAGTTAACCAGATAATCATTCAATCATGCCTTGGAGTGCAACAGCTTTCATGATGCAGCTAGCCACTGACTAGATGAAGGGAGTATGATGCTGGACACAAATTAAAGGGCTGCTCCTTCTCTGCAGGTAACAGAGAAATACAGTATATTCCTCCAAATAATAGATGAGATGGTGCATTTTGTGGTGTCCTGGTATACGCCTTACATATGCCAATATAATTGTTTGTTCATATGTGTAATAGGATTTTTTTTGGCAAATGTGGAGGAAAGCCAGATCAAAAACTCTCAGTGTGAAATGCAGTGACGATTTTTCCGCAATTATACTGTAAGAATGAGTGCAGTTTCCAGTTGCCAACTGCATTCATTTTTCCTGTTATTTCTATCCTGTCTTGTAGTGCATAATGTGGTTAATTATATGTAATTGTGTGTATTGTTTTGCCAGATTTTCCTTTCAGTAATCTGCTGATTGAATATGCTCTTGTTAAAATTCATGTCAGGAGACAGAGAAAGAGAGAGAGAGAAAAAAGAAAGATCGAGAGAGAGAGAGAGAGAGAGAGAGAGAGAGAGAGAGAGAGAGAGAGAGAGAGAAATAACGATCGAGAGGGAGAGAGAGAGAGAGAGAGAGAGAGAGAAAGAGACAGACAGAGACAGAGAGAGAGAGAGAGAGAGAAAGAGACAGACAGAGACAGAGAGAGAAGGAGAGAGAGAGATTGAAGAGGGAGAGAGTGATCGTGTAATACTGATGTAAGAAGGTGGCAGAGGGAGTCTTGGCCTTGACTAACGTATGCTAACTCCAGACAAGCAGACATGGAGACGCTGAGGGACAAGACATAGGCTCCTACTCAGCATACTGGACTGCAACAAAA
>NC_085872.1:33045875-33160875 GCF_034702125.1 Engraulis encrasicolus
TTTTTTTTTTAAAGAATGTTTTTGGGGCTTTTGTACCTTTATTATTCAGATAGGAAAATGAGACTGAGAGGAAATGAGTGGAGGGAGAGAGAAGGGGAAGTTGCGGCAAATTACTTCAGGCCAGAATCGAATCCGGGTCTCCGGTATAGTAGTGCAGTGCCCTACCATTTGAGCCACGGCAGCGCCAAAGTGATTGCATGTGGATTCAAATAAGTTGCAGACAAGCTAGATAATACACATATACTGTATAAAAGAATAAATATATAAGGGAAGTTATTTGCACATAGTGGATGAAGTACAAATATATCTGTTATCGACTTAGTCGAAGTAATCGATTTAACCACCACAGTATGTTGTGAACATAGTTGTCTCAGCAGTCCAGACCAACTCATCCAAACAGTGTCAGAACACATATTGTATGACTGGTATTATTACAGTAACAAAAGCCTGGTTCTTCTCCCCCGGTCAAATGCTACCTGATTCACTCCTTCTATAAAGTGCGGGGTCAAGAGTTCACAAGCGGAGGTGCCCTAAGCACAACAACTGCTGCTTCATTAAGGCCCTTTCTTTGTACTCAAGTCTGCCCAACTAAACTACCTCCTTTAGACAAAACATGAGCAGTACACAATACAGTGCAAGGGTCAGGTGTGTTCAATTTAGACCTTTAAATGTTACTGCTAGCTGTGTTGAGCTTGCTATTATAGCATGTATCAAGCTAATGCTAATTGGTTATAACAGCCTCAGGATTCAGGATCCTTTCACACACTCCAATTTCTTAATGAACATTCCCATTTCTATTAGGCTGACTTTTCTCTCTAGATGGAGATGAATGAAAGAGACATTTTGGTTCCAACACTGTGGTTCAAATATCCAAACACTTTCCTTGCTTAATCGCAGCTTGTCTAACAATTTGTACGTTATAACCCTGAATTCACTATGGTAGCCATATGTATCACACTAAATGATTGTTTAACGGGTGGAGAGAGGGCAAAGACATACTCTCACTTTCTTGCCTTACTGGCCTGATCCCTGTCAAATTCAGTGGCATCGCTTACTCACCTCAAACATTTATGGTATGGCCAAGTAATGCGGAGGTAAGTAACTGAACATCAAACAAGGCTACAGCGAGCTACATGGGAAAACACAAACAGAAAAGCTTGATGCATGAGCACGTTTCCATGGATCTGCCGTCAGCAAATATTGCAGAATGAAACGCTCAGTGGATGCTCTGGCAAATCTCAGCTTAGACCTGCACAGGGGAGTTGACAGAGGGGGACAAAGGGGTCAGTTGTCGCAGGCCCAGGGAGATGGGGGGCCCAGAATTGGGTACTGATTGCATTAAATGTATTTTGGGTGTGGGGCCCTTTCAGAGGACTTTGTCCCGGGCCCAGCCAAAGCTGTCAGCGTCCCTGTACCTGCATATCTCTCAGTGCCTTATGACCTAAGCGCAGCGGTGGTGTGGCCGCTCAAGAACAAATGAGATGATACTGATGGTTAAGCCTGGCACTGGGCCTCTGCGGGCCGGAGCAAAGCTACCGAAAAATAATGGAGCTCTGGGATCCCAGCAGGAGGCTCAGCCGAACTGCTCCCCTCAGAAAAGCAGAGCCGCCAACCTCCTCCATAGTGTCAGTGAACTCGGCCAGCGTCTCTACGTTTTGCATCAGTCTAAGAAAAACACAGAAGTGTGGGAGAGATGGAAATGCAGAGGGGGAGCGGTGGGTGTGAGAGTGCTAAAGTAGCCGGAGGTGCAAAAGGCAGGCGGTTAAATATGCATGGGTGCAGTATCCCATGCCATATGAATTTTTGTTCTCATTTGCATTGCAGTGGTGGGGAGGGAGTACATCTGCTGTTTGCACTGTAAAGTTCTCACAAAGGAGGAGAGTTGAAAGTTCACACAGAGGTAGGCCTTCATCAACCTGACCCCAAGAACAGTGAAATAGGCCCTGCTGCTGTTGATGATGACCTCCAGCATCACCAAGATTTGATTACATATTGAGCTGAAATGCATCATTTTTGCACCATTGCACCACGGTACCACAGTTTAAGAAGCTGAATGTTTCCCCAAATGTGCCACAAAAGAGGCATTCACAAGACCTTTAATTCTATAAGTTTGTGAATGTACAATACAGAATGTTTTTTTTTTTATCTTCGAATGGAAGACATAACCATAAGGGCATAACACTTCAACAACACTTTTTTACACTTTAAACAGTCTCTCATTGAATAAACGAGCATAAATTACTTCTATCTAGGTACTATTACTTTGTCTTGTTGTTGCACTTTCCTCTTAGTATAATCATCATTATCATCCGCCACTTCTGTATGCCCATGTTCTACTAATCAGTCTAAATTTCATCTTCTTGAAGCGCGACTGCCCTGCTGTGAAAATGGGGGATATAGAGAGAGAGTGTGTATATGCTTGTTGACATACATGATACGTGTCCACTGCGTGAGTGTAATGTTTGTCGGGGGTTGTGAGTGTTTATGTGTTTAGGCAGTGTGGTCGACTGTGGATTCCCTGTAGACAGTTTTCTAACGGGCTGGTGGGAGACTGCAGACATCTCCTTGGCACCGCAGGAAGTAACGATGCTAATTTCCTCTCCGTCGTCTACATCTGTTGCTTTACTCTGCTTCCATCTGAGCCGAAACCAAACAGGAGGAGGGGAAGCCGGAGGGATGGGGTGGGTGGCGACTTAGATTGCGCATGAACGCGCGCATACACACACACACACACACACACACACACACACACACACACACACACACACACACACACACACACACACACACACACACACACACACACACACACACACACACACACACACACACACACACACAACCACCTACTGGTCTCATTCTAAACACACATTCCTACTGTGACCTCGGAGACGTGTTTTGCAATAATATGTCTATCATCTTAACTGAAGGTCAAAACAGACTTTGTGGTTCATCACTCTGATTACTGACAGGGGATTCGTTCCCTTTCTTTGCTTTATTTTTTTGGTAGTGCACTCTTGGTCGGTACATTAATCATTTTGAAGTTTGGCAGTGCACCAGCTAAACAGAGTTATACAGACAAAACACAAAAAAAAGTGAAACAGCTAAACAGAGTTATACAGACAAAACACAAAAAAGTGAGAAAACAAGAAAATACTCCTCTGTGCAAACACCTGGCAACACATCCCTCCCCCTAAATCTTCACACTAAGACACTCTACTGACTTAGCCTATATAATTAGCCCAACCAGCAGGATAAATGTTATTCAGCACACAGCTTGCCCTTTGTGAAACATCAGATCTGTTTGTCATAGCAAACCCTCGAAACTTCAAAGAGCTTGTAAACGTGTGTGAGTGAAGGGTAGGTGTTAAAGGGAGTGCCGGTGTCCTGTCGATATGAGCTCCCTGTCGAGATGAGCTCCTTTTCGCTACTGAGCATGCGCACGCATGCGCACCTCCACGCAGCTAGTTCTGCGTGTGATTGCCCATCGAGCTGATACCGAACAACTGATTTTACTTTACATTGCTCGATACCAACCGCAACAAGCGACACTAATGCAAGTATAGGCGTAAGGTTTGCAAAACAGGGAGACATCCATGCAGAATTGGAGGGCTTCTCCTCTCAGCAATAGCAGGCTGCAGATGGTTCTCTAATTGAGGATAGGCAAGGCAAGGCAAGGCAAGTTTATTTGTATAGCCTAGCACATTTCATACACAGATGCAATTCAATGTGCTTCGCAAACAAAAATAAAAGAAAGAAAGGAAAGAATTAGAATCAAATAAATTTTAAACAATAAGATAAAATGTTCAAGGGACACTGTGAGATTTTTAGTTGTTTATTTCCAGAATTCATGCTGCCCATTTACTAATGTTACCTTTTTCATGAATACCACCACCACCAAATTCTAAGCATTAATTTTGACAGGAAAAATTCCACTTTTCATACATGAAAAGGGGGATCTTCTCAGGGGGGCAGGATTTGGCTGGTTAGCTTCGCCGATTATCAAATCGTCATTTTCACATTTCCTACATCCACTTCGTTCATGATGATTGGTGGGTTAGCGAGTTTAGTGTTGGGCACACAGGCCTTTACAGGTCTGTGGTTGGGCACCTCCATTCATCCGATGCCTGTCTTCCATATAGCTTTCTGGTCAACCGTAAGAGGTCAGTCAGTAACGTGGCACGTAATTGGTTGAGTAAACTGTCGCCGGAAATAACTCCATTTTGGAAGCTGAAATAACGTTCAATTTTGGCTGAATTCACCAGCTTAGCATTTCCCATTGAAATGACTGGAGGCGGGACTTATTCACTCTCTCCAGTTCTTATACTACCTCCATGGATCTTCTCCATGGTCCGCCATTTTGAATTTCTAAAAATAGCCATTTTAAGCTGCAAAAATGACTCTACTTGGACCATACTAGAAAATATTTGTTTATTACTTAGTAAACTTTCATGTAAAGATCGAATTTGGCAATAGGCAGCTCAGTTTCAATGAGCAGCATAGTTGCAGTAGGCCAACCAAGGCAATTTCTTGCACAGTGTACCTTTAAGTGATAAAAGTATAAAGTATATAAGTGATAATAATAATAAAAAAATGGCCCTAATTAAAAAAATAATACTAATGATAATGAAAAAATAAAAATAAAAACATAATTTAGAGCTGTCTAGGCCTCTATAACAGCTTTGTCTTGAGTCTAGATTTAAAGCAATGAATAGTGGGTGCATTTTTTTTGCATAGGATAATGACCCACACATCGAACACGTACATGGAAATGATAGTACTGGTCAAACAGATCCATACATACATCAACAACCAGGCTTCTCCAAACCACACCCACACATCCACCTTCCTTCCAAGCCCACCACACACCACTGCCATTCCAGCTTGAAATCATATTTAATCATTAGATGTAGACAATGTTTTGTCCATGGCCCTAAATAGACTGAGTATCTGGTCCATTAAAACCCACTCCGAGCACTGCACACATATCACACATTCTGCTCTAAATCAAGATGTAGACAGTGAGATGCACCATTCAGTATCATAATTATTATATATTCAAACATACATTGTAATAAATATTTTGTATATATATATTAATTACTATGTGGAAAACATAAAACCAATCATTGTCTATCATGGTCTTCCCTGCCTAGGATGTCTGAAATTCGTATGTTGCCTTAAGGAGCAACACAAGCAATAGAATTCACAATGTTTACATCAGGATTATGGGAGATCCTGCTGCGAGCTTGGGAGTTGTGTGCATCACATACTAAGTAAAGGTTCTGGCATTTTTCAGCTCCTTGTGTTTGCTGACAACAGCCTCTCCATCTGCAAGCCCCCCCCCCCCCCCCCTTCACACACACACCCCCCCCCCCCCTCTCTTCCTGTGATGTCTTCAAGCCCCCTCTGTGTCCTGATCACTGGCATGGTAATCCTTATGGAGAAAATAAAGAAACTCTTAAGTGTGCAACAGGCTTCTGATTTACTCAACATATCCAGAAATTATTCACATTTCAAAATTGTACACAAAAAAATATCATTTAAAAATACCTTTCCTAATCCACTTGAAGGTTGCATGTACACACACTAAGATTGGCAAGGATTTATTGTGGAAACGTAACATTGCTTGTACAGGTAAGAGTGGTTCTTTTTTGTAAAATCTAAGAAACTATTTACTAGAGGGAATGTTAATGTTGGGCATTGCATTTATTCAAAAATACTGTAGTATGTGAGGTTAAGGTAAGGCAAATTCCCATGTCATTAAAGGATCAATAATTACACAAGTCAAGATTGATTACAGAGTTCCTGAAGTCTGAAGATAACAGAGACCAGTATTCCATCAGATGTCCTTGGAAAAAGTAGGCTGCTTATTCATTTAAACCATGCTGATATGATTTCATCAACATGGATTCCCCAGTCTTTGACATTGTAATGCCTATTAGTACTTCACTTGTGTAATTAAATTTTGTGAAAACAGCAATTACTCGTGTCCCGTCAAGATCCACCATGTAGCAAATAATTGATTCTCTTTTCCATTTTAATCTGTGCATAAAGACCTCTGCATTACAGTGTGACTCCTCAGCCCACACACAAAGTGGACTGAAAAGAAGAGCCAGAGTCTACCGCAATTCATGGAGTAAAAAATTGTTTTGTTTTACTGTTTAGCTTATTCTTCGTCCTTCACGCTAGCAAAGAAATAAATGCAAATTACAAGAAGACAGTCTTCACATAGTGAGGATTTATTTTTGTAGTTTCCAAAAACATTACATTACAATACATTACATTAGTATTTAGCAGACGCCTTTGTTCAAAGCGACTTACAAGGAGCAATTTAAACAAGAACACTGATAGCATTGTCCTACAAAGAGTAAAGAAGAGGACAATGCATTAAAAAGTAGCAAAAAGTAAAAAAGACCTCAAGGTGCAGTGTACAGTTGCAACACTGACAACATTGTCAATCACAAGGTAATAGAAGCAACATTAAATAATAGGAAGGTAACAAGGCAAATTGGACAATAAGCAAGACATCTAGGTGCAGTGTACAGTTGCAACACTGGCAACACAGTGATAAAGAAAAAAAAGTAAAGGATTTAAAAGGATATATGTCAAAAGCAAATTAGGTCCATAAAGATGATAAGTATATAAGATATATTTTATGAATATTTTATGAATTTTATGAATTGTCACTCCTTATTCTCAAACCATCACATCGGTGTATGTTGATAGCCTAACCATGCCAGACCCAGATCAAAATGAGGCAAGGATCCAGATATGTGTCATAAGGTGCGGGATGACAGGCTGTCTTCCAATGTCTTCAGCAATGGGGTGAGTGCCTGTAAATGATGCCCTTTACAATGAGCTTTATGCTCTGCAAGGAAACCTCATTTGTAGGTATCAATTCTCAAAATACTGAGATATCTTGTTGGCAGAATTCATTATGTATCGGGCCACTGAAATGAGGTTGTGGAGCAGCACACATTTGTACTTCTCTTCTACTTCAACATTGCAGCTGTACGTGTGGGTTCACATCACTCTGGCGTTTGACCAAGATTGTCTATTTCTACTGAGTGGTATGATAAATACAATCATCAGGCATCGAACAATGCATACACTGTACTTACTTCTTCATACAGCTGTAGGCCTACATAATACACCATAGGCCTAGGCTATATACGTATGTGCATTGCAGTTATGTTGCCTTCCAATTGAAAATACTAAGGGTGGTTATTTGGGAGAATGCCAAGGGGGAAAGGTTGAGGTGTCGGTGTTTGATGAGATAAGGCTACAGAGGGTTATAGAAAACTAAGAATGTCTGTCTGGAACTCACATGTAAAAATACTGTAGTTAAACACACTACAACAATTTCTTATGACCTTTACAACAATATTTGATGAAGTGAATAAATCCTCTGAATATGTATGCAAATATTCTGTGCGGTTTGTACAGAGTTCCAAAGTATGTGCAAATGGTGGTGCCTGTTGTGGTGTTTGTTCTTTCATTGAAGGATGCAGCCAGGTTTTCACCTTCCAACCTTGTTCTGAAAACCAATACTCGGTGCAGAATTAACTATGCAGACATACGTAGGCCTAGATGTAGGCTAAACATAGACATTGAGAACCTGTGTTTTGGTTGTAGTGCTGCCCTGTTTCATGCAGAGGGTTTAAATGAAAACCTTTCAACCTTCCCCTGATATGATAATGTTCATTCGGCGGCATGTGACTCACTGATGACATTCTGCCCGATGACGGTCCGACTGAGAGCAGATGTGACTGCCATGTTGGAACTGGAGGGGTCAGGGTGACCCCTCGCAAAGTCAATCCCAATTTCAAGCTCTCCTCCCAGACATGCAGGCTGCTTGCCTGGTTCACTTGCCTAGTAAACCAACGGCGCCCGCTGGACACTAATTTTTTTTTTTTACCTGCGAGTGGTCTGGCCTCGGACGGTCGAACATTTTGAACACATTGCCCTGAATCTGGCAAACCAATCACAACGCAGAGATTTGTTTTGAATCAAAGCGGGCAGGGTTTTGATGGAGTGACGACGAAGCTCGCAACGCTGGGAAAGCAATGAGAAACATGGCGCTGATTGGTCAGAGCGCTGGACTATAGGCACAGGCCCGTTGCGTTAAGGTACGCAATGTAGGCAGTTGCCTAGGGCCCCCGAGTAGGTGGGGCCCCCAAGGACGACAGGTTATGGACCCAACAGCAACGACGATTTGAAATAGCTTTATAATAAGGCAATGCCAACTTTATGAAGGGCTCTGCTGCGAGGGAAGCAACAGCGCCTCCCTAATGCCCCCTGCTCGAGGGGGCCCCCCTTCCAATAGGTTTGCATCAGCGACAGCGACGTGAAAATGTCAATTGCCAAAAGGTGCAACGACAAATGTAGTCAAAGTACCCCTATCTCGAGGGGGCCCCCCTTCCAATTTGTTCAACCGTCAAATTCAGCGCAAATACAAACTGAAGATGAAGCTACATAATCTCTCACTGGATGTTGCGCAGACGCCAGTTTATATTACATTTTTGGCTCAAGACAGTTGCTTTTAAAATAAAAGTTAATCTTGAAGGCGACATATTAGGCTACTCTGTGTAGCCTACTGCAACCAAACTGTCCCAGGCCAGTTGACATCGCACAGACAGCGAGATGCTTCATTTAGGCGACAGTGTTATGTTTTCAAAAACATCCGTGAAGGATTATCCATGTGCTGTAACAAGCACTGGGCAAACGTTGATTGTTCCATAACGCATCTGCATAACGCATAACGCAACACGGAACTGTTTTGAATGTGGACAAACGCAAGAAGAAACGAATGAACAATGTGCATATGCATATGCATATGACCAATATTTCGGATAACACGAGTCACACAAGTGCGCTGGGATAGCTAGCCTAGGCCTACATTGTAGCCCACTTTCTTGCTATTATATGGATTAGTACACATTGGAATTTGGGACCATGATTCTGGAAACTTGTGGATTACAGTGAGAGGTTGGGATACATTCTGCGGTCAAGACAACTCAAGGTAAGGGCACCGGGGTATTGGTCCCCTATAATTGACACAGCTGTCAACCACGGAGTAACGCAGGTGGTTGTTCAGTGATCCTGGGTCGCTACAGTAGTCTATTTGTGTGTGCTGCGGTATTACTAACAACTTTGGATTGTATTTTCAAATGCGTGGTGGATGCAATACGAAAAAAAATCTCGTCGGGGAGACCCCCCCTGGCTTGGTTACAGAATTTATTGCTACCAATCTAACACATCCCCCCAAACCCCCCACTGTGCTGCTCATGTCGTTTTTCAGCCTTGAGTTTCTGGACTAGGCCTATTGTTTTTATGAGTCAATAGTTGGTTTTGCACAAATGGAGCACCCTTGGTTAGATTTTAAAAGTGGTTGGAAAGATTAGACCTTTCTTTATTTGTGATTGGCAATGCAGATCGTGATTTTCGTGGTAGGGTAAAAAATTCTGATTGGGCCATATAGGCATACTCTCATGTGAGACAGGCCAGGTTAAACTGAACATTCAATTAGCCTACTTCATGAGCGGAGCCTACTGAATGGAATGGGCTATATTTGCCCAGGTCTTTCTTCATAAAGTTTCATAAAATGAACTGTAGGGACTAGTTATCATACTAGATTGCATTTCCTCACAGGAAATGCTGGTGTATGCTTGCTCTTTATGCATTCATTGCCCTTCATGCATGTGTTGCCCTGCCACAACACTGTCTATAAGGTGTGACTTCTTGTTTGTTCCATTGGATTTCTATGGCTTCTGTGACATTGTGTTCTAATGGTAGGCTATGTCACAATGACTGAAGTGCCATCCAAAAATTGTCTGGCCCCTCCGAAACCCGAAACAGAAGTTCTGGCACCGTGGCTACCCTGTCAGGTGCCCACCCACAAACCCCCCAACCCCCCCCACCCCTTACAAAAGCAAAAACCTAGGGCCCCGACAACCCCTTTGCCTAGGGCCCCCAAAATCCTAGAAACGGGCCTGTATAGGCACAGGCACGGTTTGAAAGAAAACGGGTTGTTCTCATCAACAATCTTCGGATGTACTATTCATCAGGGCCAGACTAAATTACATAGCCAATCTCACATTTAGATTAGTTTATCAGGCTACTAGTCCACACCAGACCATATCACAAGTGAGATATGGTTTGGAGACTGCCTATTGAATTTCTCGTATGGGGAGGTGTGGTTTATAAATGCCAATGGCCGTTTATTGGCCATTTCAAATGAATAATTTGTTGTAGCCTATATGTAGTCTGAAGTCAATCGTGCCAGTTTTACTACTACTACTGTAGCTTCCATTTATCGAGTGTTATGCGTCACATCTTTCCACCCCTCCCCTCTCTCTGATTGCTCCCTCGCTCAAGCCACTGTGTTCAGTCCAGCCAGTGGTGTAGTCTACTTTTTTATGGTGGGTATACTGTATATATTTTTGCTATTCAAATCAATGGATCAATCAATTTTAAGTGGGCATACTGAAATCCCTGATATTTAGAAGTGGGTATACTCCGTATACCCGCGTTCTACGTAGACTACACCACTGAGTCCAGCATCCATGCTGTCTCAAATCAGAACGATTGTGTAAACAGCATGCAGCCAGGCTACTAGGCTGCTGGATCTCCCTCTTTCTCTCACTTTCTCTGTCCACTATGGGCTCTGAACAGAAAGTCTCCAGTAGAGATGCTGCATTGGTCACAGCCTCATGTAGGCTACTGCATGTAGGCATGTACAGATAGGGACGAGGTAGTGTTAAAGCACCTGCCCCTTAGCACTACAGCACAAAAAATGCCTTTTTGAAAGACATTTTGTATAATGTACATGTTGACATAAGGAAATGGCAATTAAAATGGTAACATAATAAAATATAATATAGGCTAATATATAATATAATATAATATAATATAATATAATATAATATAATATAATATAATATAATATAATATAATATAATATAATATAGTCAAGTACCCCACCCGGAGGTTCCACATGCAAACCCTTTGTAGAGAGTTACTTGTGCACAATCCCTGGTGCTGAACAAAAAAAATACGTATTTTTGGGGAAAAAGGTGGTGTAGATAATGTGTCAAGCCTGTGTTTGTCAGTGAATCTCAGGAGGGCCGAGAGGTTGAAACGTCATCATGCTTGCCATTGAATGAATGAATAAAAAGAAGAAAAAATAACTTAAAGAAGAAAAAAATCCAAAAGAGTGTGCAAATCTTTTTTCCCACACGCAACCCTCCCTTCTTGAGCACTTGCTCCCCGAAACGTCCCCCAAAAACTCCTGCTTCTGCACACCATGCAGTACAGCAAGCCATTCCCATTTGTTTCCTTTTCTGTGTGCCGCCTCCGCCCATGGTTTGCGGTGTTCTTTGTTCAACATAATGAAACTTATGATTGTGTGTGTGTGTGTGTGTGTGTGTGTGTGTGTGTGTGTGTGTGTGTGTGTGTGTGTGTGTGTGTGTGTGTGTGTGTGTGTGTGTGTGTGTGTGTGTGTGTGTGTGTGTGTGTGTGTGTGTGTGTGTGTGTGTGTGTGCGTGCGTGTGTGTGGTCCGAATGACTGTTCTGTGTGTGTGCGTGTGGGCATGGCGGCACTCGCTAACTCACCTGTGATGATAACTGTGGAAAAATGTGAACATCAACTGGTAACATTCTCCCTTGTCCTGCCCGGCTCATCTCTGTCGTACCTGTTGGACTCTCCTGCTTGGGTCAGATTGGTAGACTTGGGCCTTGCCGCTGAATATTCTGGAAAGGTATACTGTATTGGTCTACAGTATGGTTGTTGGACTTTGTGCGTTGCAGGACTCTTTTAGATAACTGTTAATCAATATGACTTTTGAAACCGTATTCTGGTGTTCTGCCTTATCTGGGCGTGTGCAGCGTGTTCCAACAAACATGTACCCCTATTTTAATTTAACAGCAAAACATTTTGCTTAAGGCCTAAAGCACATTCTTTCCTTTACACCTTCCATAATTAAATAGTTGGTAGATATTTTTCAAGCTTTGACATTAGGTTTAATTCGTTTCAATTTCTACTACCTCAGGTGGTCTGTTTGTTGGATTTGCACTGAGAGGTCACTGTGATAATCGGGGAAAACCCTTACCCAAGGACAGAACTGAAGTCATTTACTTTTTCTCTTCATTCAAAAACAAACATCAGAGGTATTCTGAATGAATCCCTTCCCCTTTCCTCTAGCCCTTGATTTAGAACAACAAAGAGAAAACACAAAGGCATAGAATTTGAACTTCTCACAAAAAATATCCAGCAAAGCCATCAAAGGAAAGATCAAACATATGGCTGGCCTTATCAAAAGACAGAACCTTTACTGCTTTCCTTTTGAGCGTGTCAATGTTTCAAGTTCACCGTTACTGGGTTATACAAGCAGCACCCACAAACTGTACTATCTTGCTTACTGTTATGTAAACCATCCATTTGCTATCATCATCACCGTCATCCCTGAAACATCTGGTGTCATTCAACACCATTGTTGTACTATGATTATTTTCCCCATGTTAAATGTTCAATATTAAATGTTTAAATTGTAATGTATTACTTCATCACTCTATTGTTACTGGTTCATCACTGGTCCATCACTGTCACTCACCTATGTGAAATGCCCAGTTATCATTTATCACTTCATCACTTTACCGTTATGGTCCATCACTGTTACTTGTCCTGTCTTGCACTTTGATGTCAATGTGTAAATGTCAGTCCTGTATGTCTATGTCCTTTCATGGTATAAAGAGAGAAACACAATTTCAATTGTAACAATGCATATGAAGACATTGACAATAAAAGCTGTCTTGACCTGACTTGACTTGATTTTGGCAAAAATATTTCATTACACTGTATCACCACAACTTTTGGCAACTTTAATGTAGAATACTGACTGTTTTTAGGAATGACTCACTTCAAGCTCTTTTTGCTCCTTCCCTCTGAGTATGTATGTGGATTTGGTAGATGATGTGGTGGAGTGTACTGTGACATCTCTGGCCTGATAAACATTAATCATTAACCCTACCATATGGCCCAAGCTGACGGGGCCGTCAGAATCAGCTCCACTCCAGTCCCCCGAGAGAGGTTCAGCAGCACAGACACATCCACAAGGACATATAGACAAACCGAAACCCAAGCGCGCACGCACGCACGCACGCACGCACGCACGCACGCACGCACGCACGCACGCACGCACGCACGCACGCACGCACGCACACACACACACACACACACACATTTAAGTGAAGAATAGCCGAGAGTTAGACATAGATTAGCCAAGAGTGAGATGCAGTAGGTCACATACAGTATGTGACCAGACTGGTATTAAATATGCGGTTTGAGAAAGAGACAAGAGACAGAGACAGATACAAGACAAAGACAAACATGGGTTACTGTAGGTGGAGGATTGATTGTTTATGCATGAGCAACCACCACCACATATATCAGGGTTCTAGCATTATACCTTACAATAAAATATAGGCCTATATCTACTGTATTCATGGTGTCTTGCTGCGTTTATAGTTCACATACATAGGGCTATAAATAATCTGTGGGAAGACAAGTCTTTTTATCTGTAAAGAGTACGATATATCATTTGAATCTATTATAAATAGGCCTACTATAAATAAGAAATCTTCCACTCTACATTGCCTTGTCTGGGCAATAGCTTTCTTTCTTTTTTCAAAGTATTTTTTGGGGGCTTTTAAAGCCTTTATTAGTTTTTATACCTTAGCCTTTATTAGTTTGGTACTGTAGGCCTAATAGTTTTCATGGAAACACAAAGTGCAGACAGATAGTCCTACGACAGAAAGATACAGCTATCAGCAGCTGGACTATTAGCAGCTGGACTAAAGACGATTGGAAGTTTGTGATTATGCATGTAAAGATGCAGTATACCCAGTAAAAATGCCACAGTTCTTCAAGGAAACTTTGGAATCGACAAGACACACCCACTCTCCACACAGGTTCCCTGAAGAACGTTTAAGAACCATTCATAAGCTACATTTGGTAAATTATTTGGGATACATATTTGTGGGCATGCATTCTAACCCCCAACATGTACTCAGCCATTGGTTAGAAAATGAGATACATTCCACATGTTCGCCACTAACCCCTAAAGGTTCTCTGAGGAAACCCTCAAGTCGACCTAGGTTTTCTTCCAAGATTCCAAGGTTGCTTGGTTCAAAACTAGTGGTCATGGCCTACTTTGTTACCCCATTGTTCAGAGCGTAACATACACAAAACTAACTAGAGTTTACTTATTCCCTTTGACAGTCAGCTAATGCATTACAGGTTGGTGCTATTACAGTATGACAATAAACTCATATGAGGCTGCAACTCATTCAGAATTCTGCGGCAAGAGTCCTAACAAGGACCACAAGGAGAGAGCATATCACTCCTGTTTTAGCTGGTCTTCATTGGCTGCCTGTCTCCTATAGAATTGATTTTAAGATTCTGCTGACAGTATTTACAGTTTTTTTCAATTGCTAACAAGCGCTTACCCATACTTTGGATACTTTTTCTAAACTCTTAACACAGACTACCATCTACCAAGCACAATTGGCCAAACAGCACACACTGTTAAATATACACAAAGAAATGCATTCATTGACTGCTAATTGTGTGAAAAAGGCATGTAATGTGTCAACTGTATGGCAATGGAAAGCCCTTGGTGTGATAACTGTATTAAGAGTTTTGCAAATGTTGCTGAAGTTTGGACAAAAGCTTGTTAGCAATTGAAAAAAACTGTAAAGCATTACAGTATTTCCCTACTGCTTGAACACTATAGGCTGATGCTTAGACCAAAATAGCGTATTGTTAAATTGTTGGTAACATAACTTAAACACAGTGTGTCCGTACCTTAAACAAATGTTCTGCTTAAAACTGTAGTAGCAATTCAGCAACACACATTTTGCTTTATGCTACACACTTGTTCATGTCACTGCACACTTTTTCCTTCATAAGACACTCCATTTAAAAATGAACACTCATCATATCATTGGGAAAACACATCTGTTAAAAAAACAAAACACACTGGATGTATGACAAGATTTAAGCACCGACAATAAAACACATGCTTTCAAAATGAACCACTATTCTGCCAGTTACAAAGTTGCATTCTTTATATTACATTGCACTTATTTTATTTTGCATTTATTTGTTTCACTTTGATATATGGCATTGACTGACTCACGTACTGTAAAACATAGCCCAATGCCAGGAGTACCTTTTGTCTTCATCATCATATGTTAGGTATGAACATGATAGTTTGTAGAAATACACGTAATAGTGTAATTTTCGGAAAACAACCAAGCAAGCACTTGAGCAAACTGACTGAACATGATATCATTTTGATGACGTCATGTAGATGTCAGCTCAGCAGCATATTGTGACTGGAAATGTATTGTACTTCGTTACTGTAAGAATACCTCACACCTCATACCCAAACAAACAAAGTATATTGACTATGTTTTTCATACGGCATGTTCACGTCAACCACATATTTATATCATATTTTGATGTTTGAAAAATTGTGAATATACCCAATACACAAACAAATGGTCCGTAAGCTCACCTACACACTGTTGTGTTGAGAGTGATGTACTGTTTGAGATATAATTTGCTTCAGTTTAATGTCCTGTGCTGTAAGGTGCAGTTATGTAATGTGCAGTATTGCATTTTGGGGTCTTGAGGATGTACATTCTGTGAGTCTGAATAAACTGCTACAAAAAGAAAGACAGCTGTGTTTTGTATAAAGTAGACAACTGTTTTCACATTGATCTAATTTGTTTTCTCATTTGGTGCTAATGTGTGTCTTTTGACATGAAAGTGAGGTTTTGACAAAAGATTGTTAGGTTTTTATGCCTACGTTTAGGTTTTGATAGCAGTGTTTCATGCTGACATGTATGTGAAGGGTTTATCTCCAAGTGTTGAGAGTAATTGGCTTGTGTGTAGAGTTTTGACTCTATGAGCCAAATTTTGCAAATTGTGTGCAAGCAGTAGGCAAAAACTGTAAATGGACTTGCTCCAGTTGCAGCTATGACATGCTCTCTTTTTATGTCTCTGCCCGAACCCTCAGATCCACTGATGCAAAGCTGCTAAGGACTCCCACCTCCCAACGAAAGAAGATCGGCGACGCTGTGATCGTGTGTTATGCGCCCAAGAGATTGAATGCCCTCCCCATAGACATCTGATCTGCCACTTCCATCGACTCCTTTAAGAAGCAGCTGACGACCCCAGGTCATAGAACGTTTCGACCCAACAGGGTCTTCATCAGGCATGTGATATGTCATTTCACATAGACACTGTTCCGGTGAGTACAGGTCAGGTGGGTGGGGTGCATCATTACTCAGAGATACAGAATCACACCCTCTAGACATAGGCAAGACATGGGTACATAAAAACAATGCCTATACAAACCAGCAACACACAACCTAAACAGATATTTGCAGTCTTTGGACCTTCGCTCTTCACACTACGCACAAATCGTACAAAAAGCGCACCCGTTTTGAGCTTGACCTCATTGGACTTCACTGTCTCTTCCAACATGTTGTTGGCATGGCATCATTATCCATGGCTTCAGCTTATAGACAAAACAACCATTTGTCCAGATAGGATCCCTAAAAAAAGTCCAAATAGTGCAACTGGTTCACAATGTCATTTGCTATGTACATATATCTCTATGATATATTCATATATGTACAGTATTTCAGCCAAACTTGACAGACCCACAAAGAATTCAACAACAACCACAATTTCAGCTCCACTGGAAATGTATTTGCAACTGCTCTACAGTATTTTCTAGCCATGTCACTGGAAACCTCAGGTTTTTGTTATGCCAAGAGTCATTGCATAACGTCATTCACACAAATCAAAGTTGATGAGCCATTTATTTTGATATATTTGATATGGTGATTTTCCACTTCTTTGTTTAGCGACTGCTGAATCAAATGACATAATGGCACTCGGGGATGAGTCATCATACCCCACAGCCTACAGCCCAAAGAAATCAGACAGTCTCTGCCCGTCTGACTGCTTCGGCAGAAACTGCTTGTTTCTAATTTATGAAATGAATTTAACCATGGATGAATTACCGCTGGTGCAGTATATGTGTGAATGATGGCAGCTATGTATAAGTAGAATGTGAGCAAACTTTCCTCCAATGATGTGTCAGTGTGAGTGGCAGGATGGGCTATGTGAAGTTATCTAATGTGACTTCAGCACCCAGTCCAACACTGTTGGGAGGTCAAACATTGGAGTTAGGGGCAGACATATGCAATATATGACCCTTGGTTATGTTCCAGGTCTGTAGTTCTGGACAGTTGATTATGAAATCTCTCAAGCAGCAATTATATCTCTCAAGTCAAAAGTCAATTTGATGGTACACAGAGACAACACACTGCATCCTCATTTAACCTGGCACTCGACAGGGTAATGTACTGTAGATTGGGTTGCCAACAGAACAGTACAACTTAAATAGGTCTTTATTTTGTTATTTCAACCAAGGAATGGCAGTCTCAAAATACTAAAATTCTTTTCAATTTTGCATGGAGTACTTTAAAAAAGCAAAGGGAAATCAACCTCATTGATGACAAACAACCCATTCTTTGAGAAGCAGTCATCGGGGTAACACGTGGTCCCAAAGATCATCCATTTCCTTCCATGAATTGCCCATTTGCACTACAAAACACCCCCTGAGATGACTTCCTGAACCGTATTGGTATGACTGACGACATGCAGAATTAAGGCTACAGGAAAATAAATGATTAAATAAACTGCGCAGGAATATTTATTTAAGGTAAGAGCAGTAGAGCCTTACTGAGAGCAGTGGACTATTACTTCTTTTACTTTTAGATAGAGCCAATGTCTGATAGGCTATTGAATGTGTGTGTGTGTGTGTGTGTGTGTGTGTGTGTGTGTGTGTGTGTGTGTGTGTGTGTGTGTGTGTGTGTGTGTGTGTGTGTGTGTGTGTGTGTGTGTGTGTGTGTGTGTGTGTGTGTGTGTGTGTGTCTGTGTGTGTGTGTGTGTCTGTGTGTGTCTGTGTGTCAAGTCAGTCGATGTGTGTTTTTATTATGATTCTGGTCACACCATTTTAATCAATATCTTGAGTAACAGACCCAGAAAGACCAGAAGAGGTCATTTGGCCACACTTTATACCAGTCCCCTACAGACTACTTACAGATGCTTCGATCATAAATAAATCTATAGACTGGCCATAAATCTGTTCATGGTATATCAAGGGCAGAACTAAGACACTGCCCATATATAATGTGAGTGGACCACAACATCTAGCAGATCCAATATTAAGGTGGCAGAGTATGAAAAGACTTGTATGTTGAGAGGGAGTTTGAAGTAGATAGGCAATGGGAATTCACTGGTAGCCATGGAGATGGATGAAGGAGAGGGTTGACATGCTGATAGGTCTTAGTGTAAAAGAGAATCCCTGCAACTGAATGTTGCATAGTATAGTTCAGCCAGAAAATAAGGACATTGGTACGGATTAGTTTAAATCACAGAATCATCGGCAATACCATGCAATATGAGGGTGAGGTTTATGGAGGGAGAGTGAATTGTATTATACTTAGACTAACAAAAGTCAGAGTTATGGAGCTTTTACTTTAGACTTGACAAAAGGGTTATGTGTAAGACAAAATAAATCTAATATTCACTAATACAGCCCACAAATACAGATGGCAGCTCTACAGCATATGTTTTGAAATGGCTTGGCATGCTTCCACGCCGGTCAGCTTGTCTTTTTCCTTCACAACATAGGTATCCATTGCACTGATATTTTGATTTTAACCCTTGTTGTATTATACTTTGAGTCAATAGCATAAGACCATGTGGGTAAGTATGTTTTTGCTTTTTTTACATAGCACATATGCAGACATATATACGTACATAGTAACCACTGCAGGAGTCTCCCGGAATACAAAACCACTAAAAACAGTGTCTGGAGTAGTAGTTTGGATGCAAGCACAAGAGTGCGGCTTGAGTCAATATTATTGGTGATAAGTGATTTAGTGTAATGAGGGCCAATTAGAAACACTGATGTGAGTCCTCTCATGAAGCGAAATGAAATCACTGAGTGTAAAACAGTTGTTTCCACACTCGCATTTTCAGTTCAACATTTAACAATTTAAATTGAGCAATTAAAAGAAAGGGGGTATTTGTAACTATTTAGTGCCAGCTCTTTTCTTCTGCGTCTACATAACACTGCATTCATGTTAAGTTATTTCTGCACTTCTTTGCAAGTGTGTGCAAGTGTGTATATGAATGTGCATATATGAATTCATACACATTCAATATTGACAATAACCACATTGCCATTGTCTAAACTGAGACTTTCATTTCTTGATCATGAAGTTCACTGTTTAACGATCAGACCAGGGCATCATGTAAGCTACTTGCTTTAACACTTAGAAGGGATGGGGGAAAACAGGTTGTAAATTGGATAATTTTGATATACATATAAAGAATAAAACATGCATTTTTCAATATTAAACCCTCCTAATATGCTTTAGTGTAACCCAGACACAAAAAGTATCCAAGTGTGTAGAAGCACATTTGTGTTGTGAGTCTATATTTGGTTTATACACTTGCATTGTACCTCCGTGTTTCTCCCTACAAAGTCTACTTCTTTATTATTATTCTCTCTGCAATCCACTGTTTTAGGACTAAAAAGAGAGTCCCTCAGGCATTGATCAGGGCACAATTCTCTCCTTTAGTCCTCTCTTCTCTTCTGAAGCTCAGGGACGGGAGCCTGGATCTCAGCAAACCCTGTATCCCTTCCTTTCTGCCTTGGGGGCTTTTTTTTTGGATAGGATGAGCCAGAGGGGGCCCGTCACAGCCAGTAACTGATGAAAATCAAAGGGGCAATTTGTGTGGAACCCCCCGCTCATAATTAAAATCCCCCTACCCCTTGCTCATTCTGGATTCCGAGACGACACTGATGGATTTAATTAGAACCACTGAGTAAAGCACTCTGTATTCAGTCTTGCACACATTCCTAACCACACTAGGTCATCCCTCCATTTGAGAGGTGCCTCTCCCATTACCACAACTGCTACTCATCTACCATCATCCTGCACTTCACCTGCCGTCATCACTTACACAGCTCATATTCAGTGGCGGGTTGATGCATTTTGATAGACATAGCTTGAAGTCATAGAATTTGTCTGCCCGCGCTAGACCTATCAGCAGCAAATGAAGTGATGTGGGTCTGGCACATGGCAACCATAGAATATGAAAAGAAAGGCATGTGAAGGTGATGCAGTGAGGAGAGCGGCTGGATTAGGCTACAGTACTGTATATGAGCTAACTTTTTATGATGCCTCTTTTCCTGACCAAGTGGACAAGGGATGTGCATCTTTGTTTCCATGGGATGTTTAAAGGGAACCTTCAGTTTAACTGTATACAACATGTAGCTCCCTCTCAATCATGTCTAAAGGCCAGGATATTAACCTAAATAATTACTTTTAAAATCATCAGTAAGCAGTTATATACCATGGTGTCAGTGAGTGTTGTAGCCCAAAGGTTGACGGTTTGATTCCTGACCTGTTGTGTTGGTAGGGGGAGTAATTAACCAGTGCTCTCCCCCATCCTCCTCCAGGACTGAGCATGGTACTGTCCCACCGCACTGCTCCCTTAGGGCACTATTTGAGGTTGTGCGGGTGAGGCATAAATGGAGTTTTGTTGTGTGCAGTAAGCAGTGTCGGGTGTGGAGGGCTGTGTCACAATGACAATTAGAGTTTCCCAGGAGGGCATTCACTTAAAAAAAAATTGCATAGTCAAGTCAAGTCAAGTCAAGTCAAGTTTATTGTCAATTTCTTTACATGCACTGGTCATACAAAGAATTTGAAATTGCGTTTCTTGCTCTCCCATGCAGACATAGACTAATCTAGGTAAGGACATAGACAGTATAGACATAGACAGTACTCATACATGGACATAGACAGTATGGACGTAGACATTGCTCATACAGACATTTAAAGTGCAAGACTGGACAACAGAAGACTTGTAGAGAACATACATTAAGAGGAGGTATTTTGTTGTTCTTTTTCCTAAAAGTCCTTTATAGCGTTCTGACATAGTAATAGAAGCATTTGAAGAAATAAATAATTAAAAAAGGTTTTTATTTAAATACACCAGCAGCAGTATGTGTGTGTGTGTGTTTGTATGTGTTTTGTGTGCGTGTGTGTGTGTGTGTGTGTGTGTGTGTGTGTGTGTGTGTGTGTGTGTGTGTGTGTGTGTTTGTGTGTGTGTGTGTTTAGTGCAGGTAGAAAGTGCGGTGTGCGTCTGTGTGTGTGTACCTGTGTACGTGTGTGTGTGTGTGTGTGTGTGTGTGTATGTGTGTGAGTATGAGTTGTGTGTCAGTGTGTGTATGTTTGGGTTTAGTGCAGAAAGTGCAGTGTGCTTGTGTGTGTGTGTGTGTGTGTGTGTGTGTGTGTGTGTGTGTGTGTGTGTGTGTGTGTGTGTGTGTGTGTGTGTGTGTGTGTGTGTGTGTGTGTGTGTGTGTGTGTGCATGTGTATGTTTTGAGTTAGTGCAGGTTGAAAGTTCAGTCACAGATGTAGTAGTGCAGGTGGAGTGTTCAGTCGCAGATATGGTGGTGGGGATGAGGGGGGGAGCGTTGTCAGTGGCCTGGCTGGCTAGAGGCTGACAGTGAAGGGAGAGTGGGTTGAGTGTTCAGTATCTTGATTGCTTGATGCATCGTGCTGCTTGTAAGCCTGGTGGTACGGGAACGGAGGCGCCTGTACCTCTTTCCAGAGGGCAGGAGGCTGAACAGTTTGTGTGCAGGGTGGCTTGTGTCTTTGATGATCATCAGTGCTTTTCGGGTGAGGCGTGCGGTGTAAATGTCCTGCAGGGAGGGGAGTGGTACTCCAATGATCTTCTTCGCTGTGTTCACAACACGCTGGAGTGTCTTCCTGTTTTTCTCCGTGCAGCTTCCTCCCCACACTGTGATGCAGCTGGACACGACGCTCTCTATGGTTCCTCTGTAGAATGTTGTCATGATGGAGGGTGTAGCACTTGCCTTCTTTAGTTTGCGCAAGAAGTAGAGACGCTGATGGGCCTTCTTCGCCAGTGATGTAGTGTTGGTGGTCCAATAGAGGTCGTCGCTGATGTGCACTCCAAGGAACTTGGTGCTGCTCACTCTCTCCACAGCATCACCGTCGATGGTCAGTGGTGGCAGTTGTTTTTGGACCCTCTGAAAGTTGACAACAATCTCCTTGGTCTTGTTGACATTCAGCAGGAGGTTGTTGTCTTTGCACCATCTGGCCAGCAGGTCTACTTCTTCTCTGTAGTGGGTCTCATCGCCCTTAGTGATGAGGCCCACCAGTGTTGTATCATCCGCAAACTTCACTAGATGGTTAGTGCTGTGGGTATAGGACATAGGCATAGGACAGAGATCACTTAAAACTTATCACTTAAAATCACTTCAAAGCAAAATAAGACTATACCAAATCAAAACATCAGAAATTAGAACTGTAACTGCATTGTGTATTGTTAATTTTTTTCCCCCTCCATACATCGATCTCTTTGAGGAAACAACAGAGGTGAAGGGGGAAAGAGCCTGGAAGAGATGTTGGGAGTTGAAACAGATCAATCAGATCAAAGGGTTCTGGATATGTGAAAAGAATTCCACCACAGCTACACAGCTAATTACAACCAGCTAGAATAACGTGGAGATCCTGCACCTAGGATCACTGTGAGATGGCCTTTATTTTGACGTAAGGTGGAAGTATTCCAAACATAATCTTCCACTGGTAATGGGGACAAGACAAGTTAATACCTTTAAAAAAATGTGTTTTGTCCATGAGTACAAACTGTGTTTATTTCTGCCCATCATGCTTTCACGGCACCTTCTGTAGTGTAGAAGTTGTTACAGCATAGTGAAAGGAAGATTCACCTCGTCAGGTAAAAATGTCAACTTGTTAAGGGACAGAAGACAGCAAACGGGTCATCGCAATGTGCCAATATTGAGGTAGGCCCAAAACAGAAACTTCAAGAAAGAGCTTCCAAGCACTATGTCTTTAACAAAGCTTCTGACAGAGTCCAAGCTGTGAATCAAAGACTAGTGCACAACTCGAAGACAAGTTCTCTGTGTATAGCTTTTCCACTTTGGTACTCCATAAAAAATGGCAGTTGAGACTGCAGGACAGTCCAATTTTTTCTTGTGTCACACTTTTGGCCTTCTACGAGTCTGATTCCAATTAGCAGTTTTTCAACAGGAAGAGCTGGACTCACAACAGGGAAGAAATCGATAACAGCTATCATACAGTACAGTGGTCTTTTGGTCCATTGAGCTCTGGTATGTCACTCATGACTTCCATACATGTAGCTGTAGATCCCTTGGGAACGGTAAAAAGAGTGCGAGTAAGGTATGTGGCTTGGGGTGTGAAAGATCGAAAGAGAATGCAGAGGGAAGAAAAGTCTAAAGAATCTCTTGGGCTCAACCACAACGAATCTTGATGACTCGTAACCAGAACACTTCACTCAAGATAATTAAACTATCAAATAAACTCTCCCCCTGGGTGCTATTTCCTTCTGGTCTGCCTCTCATGCGGACATGTCTTAATACCGGCCCCTGGTAGTGTCCCCATGATTTGGAGGTGGGATCTGATCCTCGTGCCTCAGCTTGTCTGTTCCCTTGCTGCTGCACATTGATCTGGGATGTGATAACTGCTATTAAACGCTGTTCGATTAGAATGTGCTCGTGGCTCACAACGGAAGATTGAAATAACCCCACTGCCTGCCCCTCTGAATAAATAACCGAGAGAGACGCCGCTGGCCAATCTGATAACAACAGCCCTCGCAGCTTCCTAATACCCCATCATGCAAAGAGTAGAAAAGTGGGACGATGCTATCGCATACCGATACATCTAATGCTTAGAAAAGAGCTGTCAGGCTAAAATTAAGCCATCCATTTTGAACAACTGTTAAAGATCAAGCATGGTGGAAGAACACAGGCTGTATCAAAACATCTCTGAGGACATTCTCTGTAAGCGGCCATGGGAATACTCTTGGGTAGTTTTGAGCCCAGGTTTCTGACATGTCTTTGGAGATGAATAGCACAGATTCTCTCCTCATTTAGCCTTGTATAATCGGTGTGCTCAAAGATATCAGTGCATGCTCTATCTTCCTTGTTTGAGACATCTAGCGTATTTGTTGTGTAGCCTCTTACTGCAGATGTGGGGTCGCCGGCAGGCCTATTCACTATTTCCTGAAAATACTCAACTACATCATAACAACATTGCAGTGACAGAGGGCATTAAGTAACAGACATAGCCATTACAATGTTGGTGACAATAAGGTTGTAACATAGGCTCTGCACTAAGCACCTGTTTAGATCACTCATGCCCTGGCATGGCCTTACACCTGTAAATTGGTCAATGAATGCAGGAGCTATGTTATTCCCTTGTATGCAGTGACCTCATATTGACCCCAACAGAATTTAAAAAAATATTTTTCAGTAGGATTTACATTCATCCATGTATTTCTACTGATACACTGCTGGCCCGTTGCAATTGTACAAAGGAGTTTACATGAGTTATCCACATAGTCTTTTGAACCCCTGCACGACTGGTCGACTCTTGTATTATCTTACATCTTCTTTTGTATAATTGGCTGACCACTGTTGCATTTGTGTGTGAAGTGCCCTATGTCAGTCTTCGTTACAGGAACACAATGTTCTTATGGCAGGACAAAATTAAGCATGAATGCAAAGGTGACACCCATATGAATGACTTTTGTGAGTGGGCTTACAGATGAGAACGGAAGATTTTCAGCTCACTCCAGTCTCATTACTCAAACTGACACCATTGTTAGTGCTTTTGCCATGTCATAGAATTATTTTCTCATTTACAATGTGGGCCTACATGATAAGGTCATTGCTAGCACAGCAAAGCTCCTCAAAACTGCACAACTTTCTTCACTGTGGATTGTACAAAAATCGTCAACAAAAAAACAGAGCATGATCAGTTTTGGGAATGCTGCTTCAGTGTCTGGCTCAAAGCACTTGGAAAAATGTTATTTTGTTGTCAACATAATTTCTGCATCACCAACCAGTCAGGAAATGCTTTCCCTGTCAAATGCATTTGGGTCATTTTGACAGGTTTTTCGGTATAAGCCAGAACACTAATGTGATTCTTCCGCCTCAAAGGGGGTCTTTTATCATTAATGTCAAACCTCTGCTGGAAGGTTTTTTGATATGTGAAACAAAAGGCACATCAAATGTCTATAGCTTTCATGTTTGTGTATGCACATGCACGCACGCAGGGAAGCTGACAGGGGGGAGACAAAGGGGTCAGCTGTCCCGGGCCCAGGGAGAGATGGGGCCTACAGTTCGGTCTTCATTACATTGAATGTGTTGAGTGGGGGGGCCCTTTCTGATGCCTCTGTCCCGGGCCCAGCAAAAGCTGTCAGTGGCCCTGCACGCACGCGCACACACATATGCATGTATATATGCGCAGAGGCGATTCTAGAGTCAGGTGGAGCCCCAAGCGAAAATGCAGAGGAATGAACATTTGATACAAAATTACCATTACTATAGTAAAATGTGAAATGTTATTCACTATCTAGGGGCTTGGGGGCCCCAAATGGCTGCCTGCCTAGCCTGGTGACAAGATGCGCCTCTATATATGCACCCTCAACCCTAAATTACTGTCCTAACCCTACCTACAGATGTTTTGTCTCTTTTGGTTTAATCTTCGCTCTCAAACAAACACCTGTCCACAACACTCGTGCACACAATCACACACCAGTCAGCTGTGTTAGCTGAGTTTAAGTTGCCACCCGTGGCCTATACAGAAATCATTAGTGTATGGCACTGAAAGGGATTAAGTGCTTCTGTCTTACATGTGTAGCAGGGTTACAAATGTTCATCCCTGATCACTTGTCTTCTCCTCTGAGATTTCATGTGCATGCCATGCATTTTTCCCTGCCTCTGAAGTGCAGTGGTGGAAGTCATACTGTATAAAAAGCATGTGGTATTCACATCTGGGTCCAATGTTTTATAGATCTATAGGCCTAACTAGTACAAATTGTATTTATTGTATTATTTACTTTTTTGATTGGCATATGCACTTGCTGTATGTTTCATAGCTATTTTTCATATATCCAGGCTCCTACTCAAAGGACACAGGCAGACATCAAAGTTTTAAAGGTGTTTGTTTAAAGGGTAAGAGAAGAAAATAACTGTAATATAGCCTACTTCAAAGAAATCAAATGTCTGTGAGGTACCAAAAGGAAAACCCAAAGGTTGGCCAGTAGAAATCCCCCAATGAGGAGAAGCCTCTGCACCTGCAGAAGACAGACATAAACACAGATATGCAAGACACAGGGACTTTCAGACAATGGGGCTGCCCAGAAGATCTGGAAAGGTCATACTTAAATGTACATTAGAAGCCATTTCTTGTTAAGGTTTTCTGCATGCGGGCTGGCATAAGATCAATCATAGCACACAAAAGCAAGTCCTGTAGCCATAACAGGGCCATTACTCTCTTTTACACCTATAATGAGATGTCATCAAAGAAAGCTTTAATCTATATGAAATTAGCATCCTAGTCCATTGCATTACAAAATATCAAAAGATCTGGTTGATGATACAAACATTCGCAACAGTCTAGGTTGCATTTCCTGCAGGTGCTGTCAAATCAGGATTTGTGCTCTAAAAATATCAATATAGGCCACTACTTTCAAAATACACCATTATTTTTTCTCTTGTTTTCATTTTTTTGTAATGCCACATGTCTGTGTAGCACAACATGATTAGGGTTGTCCTTAACCAGCTATTGTGCAATATTCTATTTTCTCCACCTTTTAATTGTCATACATACACTACTTTGCACTGCTTCTGTGATGTTGGAATTAGGTAACACTGCATCAAATGAGCTGCAACATTTCACTTTCTGTCTGCACTCTCTAGGTTCCCTGTACAAGCTGTTGGTGAAAAGAACGGAAGCTGCATTGAGAGGAATTTTTGATTGACAGAGCTGCATCCAAAAGTATTGGAATAATTTTAAGAGAAGGATTTACAATATAGCCGGAAACGTAAGCTTTACTGTTCTCCATCTTCTTGTCAAAATGGGGATTCTGCCATACATCCACATATAGGACACAAGCAATAGATTTATTGCTTAATTTAAACACAAATCCTGCCAACCTGGATGCAAAACATAAAAAATAAACAATAAGGAGAGGCCTGACAGAAACTATAAATAGTGCTATGTAGTTTACTGAACTGCCGCATTGAGGCATTTCAATTCCAAATTCAATCTCAAAGTTAACAAAAGACTGTATTGATGATGGGCGAATCCTTGTTTGAACCTTGTTTTAGTCACATACTGCATTATCAAACACTCCCTACTGACTTGGGATAATGTTCGATATGATAAATTGCATTTCTTTATTTTAGATCATTTGAAGGGATGATTGGCATTTAGATTTTTCTTTCTCTGAGCTGATGTCAGATGTTTGTTGTGTTAGATCCATGATTACAATGAACAAATGAGTTACCTGGAAAGTAAGAACACATGCCTTTTTTCAATGTTGTTGTAGCCGATATAAGACTGAAAATATCCTGACTATTATCTGCTTGTGTATGTGCATGGCACACACAAATACTCACTTGAAAAACACACAGCACAAAGACACAGTATATAAATGTCTCTCTATTCTGTCATACTGGCCCAATCTGCAGTCATATTGCACATTTCCTTTGGCTCTCAACATCCCGTTGGCCAGGAGAATCTGAGGGGTTATCAGGCTCTAGTGCTGCTGCATGGTGTGATGAGAGGGAATGGAAAAACCAGCAGTGACACTACTAGTTTTCATGGTTAAAAAACACAGGTAGCATTGAGAGCACCAACATTCAATTGCTTTCCTCTCCTTGTCACAACAGATACCGCACTATAGTGCAGCAGTGCTCATCTCTCTCCATCTCTCTCTCTCGCTTTCCCCTACAGCTCCCACCAATCCCCACCTGGACACAATCTTCTGCAGCATCTTCAGAAGTAGTGCCAGGGAGAGAGGGCATTGATGGCTTTGCCTTCCTGGAGAGTAGATCAGAACGAACGGTGTGTGTGTGTGTGTGTGTGTGTGTGTGTGTGTGTGTGTGTGTGTGTGTGTGTGTGTGTGTGTGTGTGTGTGTGTGTGTGTGTGTGTGTGTGTGTGTGTGTGTGTGTATGTGTGTGTGTGTGTGTGTGTGTGTGTGTGTGTGTGTGTGTGTGTGTGTGTGTGTGTGTGTGTGTGTGTGTGTGTGTGTGTGTGTGTGTGTGTGTGTGTACTAGTGCATGCAGCTCATATGTGAGCCCTGTGGTTTCAGTGGTCAGTGTGAAAAGGAATATTCCACGGATGTGGTTGTTGCTGGTTTGGTCAATCTCATTCCTTGAAAGTGATGACTGGTCACCATCTCCCTCTCCATCTTCCTCCCCTGTGGAGACGGAAGAGGGATGTAAATTGACATCTTTTCATCCAGATCCTGTCATCACTAGCCAACCCACCGGAGCCATGCCCTGCACCCAGTAGGAGAGGGGGAACAGTGAACAGATTAAAAAAGAGAAAGTAATAGAAGATCAAAATAAGAGATGGGGAGGAAAGGACATAGAGGGAGGTGACACCGTAGAGATACAATTACACAATACAGCGACTTTCAATTTGTAGCAGTGCTGCACTGTATGTCTTGAACTTATCACAGTTGCTGTATTTTGTTTATCATGATAGGCTAATCCATGGCAAAGATTACTGTAGATCTTATTACTTTAGGACTTACAAAATTAAGATTATGCATTATGATTCGCCCTGTTGTACAAGCATGATCTCTTTTGCACAAATATATTTGGTGCAGAGCAAGATGGGTTATTGTTATTGTCATCTAACAGCAGAGCATACAGTAGGCCTATGTTATTGCTTATATTATATTAAAAAATGAGTAACGTATGTACAGTAGGCTAACACTTAAAAATAGCAGCCTGCACTGTGCAGAATGGTGGCCATAGGTAGGGCCTATTGCAACTATGCTGCTCATTGAAACAGTGCTGCCTTTTGCCAAATCTTTTCATGAATATGTATTAAATAATAAACTCATATTTACTAGCATGAACAAAGTACTGCAAGTTTTGCAGATAAAAACGTCTATTTCTGGAAATTCAAAATGGCGAACCATGGAAAAGATCCCCCTTTTCATGTATTAAAAATGCAATTTTCCCAGTCCCAATGAATGCTTAGAATTTGATGATGGTTGTAAGTATTCATGTAAATGGTAACATTTGTGAATATGCAGCATGAATTCTGAAAATAAACTACAAAAAATATTACACAGTGCACCTTTAATAATACATTTTAAGGGATCGTTATTTTTATTTTTTTTGTCTGTATGGCTCTCCCAGTTACAGTAATCTAATGTAGGCTATGCTAACACTATTAAACACACATGGAGACAGTCGAAAACAGTGTAATAAGATTACCCGTGTACACGAGTGGGTTTAACCAGTGGTGTTATACAGGAAATGTTTAAGTCTTCATCTTCGTCATTAAAGGCTTTCATCATTTAAGGCCTTCTCTGCAATGTCAAAAAGGAAATTGCTGTTAGTTTCAGGGCCTACTTACCTTCATGGCACGAACTGTCTCAGTGAACCACCACTATAGCAGGCATGAGGAGAGGGAATGTGATAATCCATCTAGATTGTAGAAGGCAAAAATATGCCCACGGTGTTCAAGACTGAACTGAGAGTGCATATAGTCATGTATTTCATGATGCAATAGTCATTCATCATTTGCTGACCTGCTGACCTGCTGACCTGCTGACGTCACTTCCGCTTCCGGATCAAGCTATTCCCGTCGAGGAGCTACTCGGACGAAATTAAGTTTCTTCTCGTTTTTCTCCTAAAAGCTTTGTCTGAACTTACAACTACAAACAACTGATTCGATGTAGTGTTACTTTAGCGTTACCTTGTTATCACTCTTACAACAACATAAACACATAGGCTAACCTCCCCACCATCCAAATAGATTTTTGCTTTCCACCAGGCTAGCCTACATAACTTTTTTTCGCGCCGAGCCCTACTCGGCTTTAGTTTCACCTCACCTCATAGTCAATTTTGCAACACTACACCAACTATCTCGCAAAAATAACCTTTTCTGCTGCATCCGCAGACCTAATTATGGCCAATTCTACCTGCGCCTGCAGTGATCTAGCTAATGCTAATGAAAGACTAGCCAAAGCCAACATGACGATTGAAACACTTAGAAGTGACATTCGCCGGCTACGTTGCGAGATAGTCATAAAATCACATAACACCACGTTGAAACACCAAACCAGTAATACTAGCGCCAACCTAACTACACTATCTTTTTTCCCCAGCCACAGCAAACACCAGCCGAAGTCCCCCCCGAATCCACCGTGCTCCACTCCCGCGCGTCGTAGCTGGACGGAGGTGGTTAACGGCGGCAGGGGAGTACTGCAGAAATGTTCACCACCTCTAGTGACTAGCAATCTGTACTTGACTCAGTCATCGATGCAGAAACTGACCCTGTCCCCCCCTCCCACCAGGTGCCCAAGCCTCTACCACAAAGAGTGCGACCCAGTAGCCGCCGGACCCTCGCTACCCCCAGGCAAATCACCCGAGAGCAGCCTGCCCATTCAGAACCCCGGCGACCATCAACAGTCCTCATAGGATCTTCGATGGTTCGCCACGTAACCCTACGAAACGCCCAGACGTGGTGCCTACCTGGAGCTCTCGTAGCCGATGTCCAGTCGAATGTGCCGGACGCGCTGTCACAGTATCCTACTGCCACAACTCTCATCGTCCACGCAGGCTCCAATGACATCCGGCTGCAGCAGTCTAAAAACTTGAGTCCGATTTCCTCTCCCTTATTAATACCCTTCGCAGCACTGGAAAAAAATACGGTATCTCAGGCCCCATCCCCTCTGTCTGTTTCTCTGCCTTCCAGTTCTCCCGAATCCGCCAACTGCACGTCTGGCTGATGAGACACTGCCGCCAAGAAGCCATTCCCTACGTTGACAACTTCTCCGCTTTCTGGAACCGCCGAAACCTCTTCGCACGAGATGGAAGGCACTTAAACAGATCTGGCGCTCGTCTCCTCGCGACCAACCTAGAGCTGACCCTCGAAGCCCATCGGTCCTTGGATTGACTAACAGGTGTTTCAAATCCAAAGCACTACACCAACTTAGACACTGCGTGCCCAACAGAGAGTACCCCACTAGCTATCCACGCTGTCACTACCCGTAGGAAAGCTCGCAGATATAGACCCTCTGGTTGTGTACACAACAACCTAATTACGATTGCACCTGAACGCATAAACAATAGCTCTACTACTTTGAATGTTAATGCTGCATTACTTAACGTACAGTCCTTGACCAACAAAAGCTTCGTAGTAAACCAGCTGGTCTCGGACAAAAACATAAGCTTTATGGTTCTTACCGAAACATGGCTTAAAGACGACTACTAAAGGTGGCTACTTTTATTGAGGCTTGCCCTTCCGATTACAAATTCCTTCACGCCCCGAGACCAAAGAAACGAGGCGGAGGCGTAGCCATACTTTTCTCCAACAAATGTAATTGTACTAAGATGAATCTGGGCTCTTTCTCTTCATTTGAATACATGGCAATGAGGGTCCAAGCAAACCTCAAACTGATTATTATTGTTCTGTACCGTCCACCGAAATTCTCTTCGTCCTTTCTATCTGATTTCTCCACCTTCATGCCGGACGTACTTACTAACTATGATAAAGCAATAATTGCTGGCGACTTTAATATCCACGTAAATAAATCAGATGACGCAATAGCCAAGTCTTTCTTAGACACATTAAATGGATTCGGTCTCGTCCAGAATGTTACAGAACAGCCTACCCATCGAAAAGGCAACACACTTGACCTTGTTATTTCACATGCGCTTGATATCAACAATATATCGGTCACGGACGTCGGCCTCTCCGACCACCACTGTGTGTTTTTTGATTTTGATATTTCAACACAAATTAGCACACCCAACAATGTCATTCACAGACGACGCATTAATGCCTCTGCTGAGCTTAAGATTTCAGACCTCATCAAATCAGGTGACCTACTAAATGGTCACTGCACACCTGATGAAATGGTTGATAGCTTCAACAACAACTTAAGAGGAATTCTAGATAACATAGCTCCAATTAGAACGACAACAAGAACCAGAGCTAGGTATTCACCTTGGATGAATGACTCACTTAGAGCCTTAAAAAGAAAATGCAGAGTAACCGAGCGTCTTTGGAGGAAAACTAAATTAGAAGTCCACAGACAATCCCTTAGGGATGAGATCTCCTCCTACAATAATGCGTTACGCTCAGAGAGAAAATCATATTTTTCCAAAATCATAACAGACAACCAGCATAAATGCGAAAGTTCTTTTTTCCACTATTGACCACCTGCTTAATCCAACACATAGCAATAACAACCTAAATGCAGCATCACATGCCAAGTGCGAGGAATTTGCTAGATTTTTTAATAAAAAGATTGCCGACATTAGAGAAGGCATCCAAGGTGGAAACGCAGCAACCTCTGTCGCCCACTCAGGCGATACACCGAGGGGAGGGTTAAACCCCCCTAGGAGACCTGAGAGCTTCCAAAAGTTTTGTCCAATTACAGAGGACGACCTCTGTAAAATAGTCAGGGAAAGTAAGCAGTCTACCTGCAGCTTGACGCGATCCCCACATATCTGCTAAAGAACATACTTGGTTGCTTAGCAGCATCTTTACTGCAAATTGTTAACACCTCTATTGTCACAGGCATTTTTACAAGCTCTTTCTAAACAGCCACTCCTCAAAAAAACTAATTTAGATCAGAATTCTTTAAACAACTATAGACTTATATCAAACCTCCCCTTTATAAGCAAGGTACTAGAAAAAGTTTTAAACAGCTTAATCAACATCTGGCTGGGAATGATATCTTGGAAAAATTCCAATCAGGCTTTAGAGCCAACCATAGCACAGAAACAGCACTAACCAAAATAATAAGTGATCTTAGGCTCAGCACTGCCGCAAACAAAGTTTCAGCACTTATCCTCCTCGACCTCAGTGCCGCCTTTGACACGATAGACCACAACATACTAATTGACCGCCTTGAATCTTGGTAGGCTTGTCCTGTCACGTCTTAGAGTGGTTCAAAACATATATTACAGGAAGGCAGTTTTTTGTCACCATCGGAGAATACGTCTCCAACAAGTATGATGTGCCTTTTGGAGTTGCTCAGGGTAGTTCCTTGGGCCCTCTCCTCTTCTCTCTCTATATGTTGCCCCTGGGCTCCATCATCAGAGAGCACAATGTTGATTTTCATAGCTATGCCGATGACACTCAACTATATATCTCTGTCGAGCCTAGCCAAACCACTGCCATTCATGCCTTGACTAAATGCATGTCTGCCATTACAGATTGGATGAACAGTAACTTCCTAAAATTAAATGAAGATAAAACTGAAGTGTTGCTCATTGGGCCCTACGAAAAACGTGCAAAACTCCACTCAAGCCTAGGTGACCTAAGCATACACATTAAAGATAAAGGTTTACTAGCCTAGGTGTGGTCATAGACTCGGATTTGAGCTTTGAGCCTCACATCAACAAGATAACAAAATCTGCTTTTTTCCATCTTAGAAATGTCAACAAAGTGCGCGGCTTGGCCCCCCGACAAGACGCTGAGAAACTTATTCATGCCTTTGTCACCAGTAGGATAGACTACTGCAATGCTCTCTTCTTCTGGTCTCCCAAAAAAATTAATTGACAAATTGCAACTCATTCAAAATTCTGCGGCAAGAAATCCTAACAAGATCCAGAATGAGAGAGCACATCTCTCCTTTCTTGGCAGACCTGCACTGGTTACCTGTCTCATACAGAATCGACTTTAAGATTCTGCTCACAGTATTTAAAGCATTAAATGGACTTGCCCCTAGCTATATCTCAGACATGCTCTCTTTTTATGCCCCTGCTCGAGCTCTCAGGTCTACTGATGCCAAGCTGCTAAGGACCCCCACCCCCCCCGCAGAAGAAGATCGGCGACGCCGCGTTTGCCTGCTATGCGCCCAAGAGATGGAACGCCCTCCCCATCGAGATCCGATCAGCCACCTCCGTCGACTCCTTTAAGAAGCGCATCTGAAGACCCACCTCTTCATCCTTGCCAACTCCTAGCTACCAAGGCGTCATAGTGTCCCAGCTGCCGCAGCGCCCTTACTACTCGCAATCCAGCCCTGGCAGGGGGCTCCCCTAGGTGGCCGCTGGTCTCTGCCTGAGGTTTCTTCCTGACTACAGGGGTCTTTTTTCTCAGACCTCACTGAGCTTTTTTTTCCCCTCACAAACTATGAATCAAGCGAAAGGGAGTTTTTCCTCACCCCTGATGCCACCAGGGGCCGCACCTGAGCGCCCAATCTCTGTGTGACTATCTATGACTTATGATAGGCCCAGCCACTATGGACCTTACACATCTAACAATCCTGGTCCTAACCTACGTTGACCTTATGACTCTACATTCTCTGTCTATCTCTTCTTCCTCTGCCTTCCTGCTTTTTCTGCCTCTCCTCTATACCTCTCCTTTTAAATCTATCTCTAACAATGTTTTTTCCCATTTGTTAAGCACTTTGAGTTACATGCCTTGTATGACACAGTGCTATACAAATACAATTATTATTATTATTATTATAATAGTGATGAGAATTTACTGATGAAACTCACCAGAGTATACATACTAAGCTGTGTGCTAAGCAAGTCCATGCATGCATCATTGTATGTCGATAAGTCGGTAAGACTATAAATGCAAAAATATATACAGATAAAAAATAGACAGGCTCACATAAGTTTAGTAGGCCTATTTAAAACTTAGACTTGCATTTGGACTGATGCACATTTTGTGATTTGTTTATGTAAAGGCAGAGATGAGGGAATGATGGACGGTTTAGTAATTAGATAGATCTTAAAGTGCCTTATTCAGCTCTGGCAGCTCATATTGTTGTGCTAGAACATTTCAGTAAATGTATTTTCCAATACCCACTCCTGCCCTGTCGGTTATGGTTTGGCTTATGTTAACACTAGTTAGACAAGGAACTACTTTTAGATGGATAATGAGATCAATGTAATGATTTAGCTAAGATCAATTCCATAGTAATACCAACAACCTGACCTTTAAATCATGAAGATAAGTAATGCCATAACACTACAAACAAGTCAGTTCCATTGATCAGGCTATGCCTGCAATACTATTTGCAAGATAAGAATGGATGTCAGACAACGAGGTTGTGGACATTTCAGCTTTAATGTATCTGGTTAAATCACACATTAACTGATATTTTTTTTGACAATGTCATTCAGGTGTTATGTATCAAATGTCTTATCTTCTGTGTTTCAGATCCCACGTTCGATTATCTGCAGTTTGCTGTCATCACCATATCTGATGCTCACACATTGTCATACATTTTCTAAATTAACTTTCTCTCCACCAACAGGCCCTGACAAATAAAAAAAATGCCATGAGGAGAAAAGAAGAGTATGACACATCTCTCTCTCTCTCACATACGCACATACACGCACGCACGCACGCACACACATACTACACGCACGCACAGACACAGACACACAGACACACAGACACACAGACACAGACAGACAGACAGACAGACAGACAGACAGACAGACAGACGGACACACACACACACACACACACACACACACACACACACACACACACACACACACACACACACACACACACACACACACACACACACACACACACACACACACACACACACACACACACACACACACACACACACACACACACTTGATTTCTTTTATTTGGATCCAAGATACAAGCAAGGAGCATGAGATCCAAAGTAGGGGTCAAATGATAGGATGACAGATGTTGATGCGGACAGCAAACATAACGTTGTCCATGTGATGTTGATGAAAAGACCACCCGCTTTAATTATTGACGACTACAGGGCCCAGGACTCATCCTCCAGCTCATCGTCTATATCCCCTGGCAGCACCAGTGGTGATGAGAAAAGAGGGCATGTTTGTTTTGGTGTGTGTGTTGGGGGGGGAGGTGGTAGGTGGTGTGTAGAGAGAGAGAGAGAGAGAGAGAGAGAGAGACAGACAGACAGACAGACAGACAGACACAGAGACAGAGAGAGATAGACAGACTGACTGTGTGCGTGTGAGTTGGATAGGTGAGTACAGACTATATTAACACAGCAGAAAAAAATCAACCTGTTAGATTTCCTCAAATGGGATGGAGATCTCTCTCTCTCTTTCTTTCTCTCTCTCTCTCTCTCTCTCTCTCCCTCTCTCACTCTCTCTCTCTCTCTCTCGCGCCCCTCACAGATACACATGCACCCACATGCACACCCTTGAGTTTTTTGTGTTTGTCAGTGTAAATAAGGCACTTCACGCACAATTAATAAACTATAGTGTTTAGTGAAATCTGTATTGGGCCACAATATTTTGTTCTGGCGTCCTCATTCGCAAAAAAACCCCAATGTCTCCCAGTGTCTCGCAGCACCGTCCACCTCAGCCCTCTCTGCAGACGTCAAGTCAAGAGTGCCTCTTCAGAGCAGATCTTGCGGCTTTTATGAAGATGTCCTATTTCATGGTAAATTTGACTCTGGGACTCAAACAGAACCATTTGAAACACCCGAATATAAAAAGAGGGAGGGAGAGAAAGAGATAGAGAAAGAAAGGAGAAAGACATACATCTGGGATAAACCACGTTTCATTGTTCATTGCCAAAATGATGTACAAAAGATGCCTGCTGTAACTGTACCATACATGTTTAAATATGTTCAAAGACAAATCAATCAATGACAGAGGCTTTGATGTTTCTTCTCCCAAACAGAAACATTTAATTACTAACAGATAGCTTTGCTTATTGTTAGTCTGCTTCTTTTGTTACTGATGAGTCCACAGGCCCGTTCAAAAGGACTGCTTGTGGTTTGTGTATGCAGTATAGAGTTCTCAACGGGTCGGGTCAGCCCGAAAAACCCGACGGGCCCTTTGGGTTCGGGCCGGGTTCGGGTCGAAAATATAAGCATATGGCTCGGGTCGGTTCGGTCCGCGGGCTCAATCTTTTCCGCCCAGTGAAAAAAAAAATCAGTTCTGCTGTTTACCGTGAATCATGGCGAATTTCCCCTTGATGGGTCAGTAAAGCTAGAATCTATAGAATCAATCTATCTAAATATACCTGCGTAACGAAGGTCTGGCAGGCTGCTGCATGCAACCTTGCGCAGTGCTTAATTTGTAAATCACAAGGTACCAGAACGCAAAACAAACATCACATCACAGCGATGATGAGTTGGAAAGAGGTCCCGGAATGCACAGAAAAACTACATTGGCTACAATTACGCAAACTAAAACGGGAAAAAAATTCTTGAGATGCAATTTTAACGATATTGAGTCCCATGTCAGCTCATGGAACCATACTTTTGTTTCTTAATACAAGAGACGGTTGGCAATCCAATGGCTATTTTAATGACCAGCTGTAATGACAACAACCATTATTTTTAGTTTGATCGCTAACTTTAGTCTATTGCTTAGTAGTCTCAGCAAATGCAGTGCATGGAAATTATGTTTTCCCCATGAGGTGAAACGAAACCGAAGCGGTCTTCTACATAGGCTACTAGAAAGGACAGTGGCTTTCCAATTCGGTTATCCTTTCCACGTATTCACACAACGTTGGCATATGCGTATTAAACGTTAAATCCACGCTTTGTTGGCGACTTTGTTGCATATAATTTGGCTAATCCGCATGTGCTGTTGCGATATGCCACTTCACTATTTAAATGGCTCGTGCACCGATGGTAAGCGAGCGGCAGCGAAGGTGCCGGTAGACTTGGCTTTTCACACTGACTGTCTGCTCGCGCTGCGGTCTGGTTGAAAATCCCCTCAGCAAATGTTTTATTTGGAGCGTGAATGAAATATCACCTTGTCTTTGCTGTTTTCGTGCTCAAATTGACTTGTAAGCAACTGTCGGGTCTTGGAAGGAAACACGCGCGCACACATGCGGAGCGCTCGCCAGCCGAGGAAGATCTCATCCTCTCACCTAGGCTATCTGTCTTTTTTGCTACATGGCTGATCAATGCACCAACCGTAGCCCAGGTGCCACTAGAAATTAGTATGTCCAAAACCTTGTGTGCCGACCAACATTTTATGAAACTTTTAAACAACGTTTGGCACAGCCAGGCTTTCCATCTCATCCACGCATATGAACAAACAAGGAGGGAGGGGCAACTTCACGTAGCCTACATTTAATCAGATACACGGGGTGGAAATGTAGTAAGCCTACATTTAGAAGTCAAAACAAAAGGTGGATAGATTGTTGTTGCCGTGAAGAGGCGGTTATTGAAATCGCGCTGTGGATGATTCTGCTTAAATAGCAAGAACGTTTCCCCATTTCATATTATGTTTCTATTGTGGAAAATATCTTTTCACTAGGTTTTTAAGTGGGTTATGCAATTTACTGCACATAAGTGCCCTTAAAGACCCACCACAACCCGTCATTCTCCATAAGATAACGTGGGGAAACTCGACCCCCGAATTCGGGCCTCGGGCCGGGTTCGGTTAGATAATTCTAGTGATGTGTCGGATAACATCGGGCTCGGGCTTTAAAAGCCACGGGCCGGGTAGGGTCGGGTTGACATTTTCAGGCCCGTTGAGAACTCTAATGCAGTTGATAGCAACCAGTGTTTGGTAAGTGGTTCTGGTTAATTTAGAAAGCAAAAACAAAGAAAGAAATGAAAATAAAACATGAACAACCCCAACAAAAAACAACATTATAGCGCTTGCGTACCACAAGAAAATAAAAATCACAATCTGATGATGATAGAACTCAACCTTACAACAATCTTACAAACACATTGCATAGAATCTATAAGAAAATATATCTTTGATCACATTTTCTTTTTATGTCATTGTTTATGCTTTTGTAGAAATTACAAGTTGTCCTTTTATGTACAGAACAGACAATAAATACTGATCACCCCCCTCAAAACATCTGGGGCTCTATGCTGTACATGGGCAGGTAGTGGGGTATTAGTAATCCTACACACTACCTACTGTCATCTGTGGCTCGGATTACATTTCTATATAAAGCACCACTTTGTGGCCCTAAGTGGCAGTTGCTACTGTGGTGGTAGAAGGTGTTGGGATTAATGAAAAAGAAAAAAAGGTAGCATCCCTGTTCCCATTCCCCAGCACTGGCAATGGAAATCTAAATCTGAGCAGGTGTGTGGGGAGGGGGAGGGGGAGGGGGTGGGAGTTGGAGCGATTGTTTCATGATGAAAAGACAAATAGCTGCTGGCATTCATCAGAATGAGACATGGAAGTGCACATCCTTCCCAAAAGGGTTCACACTCGTCAGGATGACAAAATGTCACACAAAGGGTATTCCAGTGGTCCAAACATTCTGATATTGCTGCTCAAATCCAATGTCTAAAGCCAATGTCAAGACCTATATTAAAAGAGAAAGGCTTTTTTTTACATTTGGTCCTTGATTTCACATTATCCTCATGTTCTACTCACCCTGTTGAGGGTCATTTGGAGCTCTGCCGAAGATATTCGTCCATGAAACGACTTCCTATGGGCAATTTTGGCAGGCACAAACTATGCTGTTTAATTTATTCATTACAGTACCACTTACAACGCGAAGGTGGATTGCTTGTTTGGAAACGTATCGGTTTTGCGGGTAATACTTTTTTTTTGAAAGTCACGTCACGAACATCTGACTGCAGTCGGTCAAAAAGGGTATCAGCAGCAAAACAGATAAGTTTCAGTCCGATAAGTTTTCAGAGCTCCAAATGACACACACGTTACAGGGGTGAGCAGGGGCGCTGATAAAAAATTTGGGCCCCATGAAAGATTCAAAATTTGGGCCCCCAAAATGACAAATTATGTTATCAGCTTCCTTCCAGTGCCCTGTCAGAGCTGTCGGGCCCTTAGAATCTGTAACACCTTACCCCCCCTCGCGGCACCCATGGGGGTGAGTAAAACACGATATTACAATGTTACTGTAAAACAATTAAGGGCCCATTGTCAAAAAACACGGCTTTCTCCTTTAAACTCGGACCACATGATAGTAATGTTATCTGAGCATGATGACCACCGGATTGGGGTGTACCAAAAAGCATGCAATGATGCAGCATTACATGACCTGTACCAAAACCTCTTTAGTCATTATTTTAATGATTCATTTGCGACAGAGCAGAGTTTTTAGAACCTTGATTTAGATAGGCCTATCTGCTAATTAACACTGGAAATGGATCATTTATGTTGTGCGAAGCATATAAGAATTACTGATCAGGAACACTATTAAACCTGGAGGCATAACATAAAGAATATACATTACCATGGAAACAACAATAAGGAGAATCGAAGGAGCAGTAGAGCATTCAGAAATACATTGTTTAAAATAAAACTGTTATTGTTTTATTATTTTTATTGGTATTGTTATATACATGGCATAATTTGTGCTTTTGTTCATGTTTTTATTTCATTTCTTTTTTTCTGAAAAGAGACATCAGAAGAAAAAAAAACATACATTTCTTCCAGTCTATATGGGGTTATTTTCCTTTTCTCACCTCTGCCTTTTTAAACACCAAGAGTTTATATTTTTTCTTTTTTTCTGAATAAACACAGAGAGAAAGAGTGGTCCACTGTGGATGACTCGGAGAAGTTGGATTTAAATGTGCTTTACCAACAGTAGCAAAGGCACCTGTGTATCGCTTCTTAAGAAAAAAAAGACTAAACAAAACACACACTCACGCACACCTACAAGCATGCACACATATCAAGTCCCCAAGGCTTGTCTTTATGTGTGTCTGTGTGTATGTGCATGCTTGCTCCAGCTTCCATTGTAAGTCCAGAGTTGTGTGGTGCCACTTAAATCCCCCCAAACACCCTCTCCATCCATCTGTTCATTCCACTCTGTCCTGTATCAAAAAATGGAAAACATCAACCCGAACCAAACAAATATGGATTCATATTCTTGAAATCTGTTTTTGCCCATGTAGACTTGACTTCGGAAGATGCAGCTTTTTCCAAGCTGAGTTATTTATAGTGTTTCCTGATTTTCATTGGTAGGGAAGAGGAGGGTTGTGTAGGCGGGAGAATGCTGAAGGGAGGGCATGGAGGGACAATAGGGGAAGAGGAGACACATGGCAGACAGAAGATGACAGGATGATTCAAGCAAACAATAATGGCAGAAACACCAGAGGAGTCAGTAAGGAAATCAGACAGACAGACAGACAAATAGACAGAGAGACAGACAGATAGACAGGTAGAGAGATAGATAGATAAATAGATAGATAGATAGATAGATAGATAGATAGATAGATAGAAAGAAAGAAAATCAAGTCGTGGTGGCAGGCTGACAAACAAATGAATAGATGAACTGGGAAATCTGCACAATTTCCAACAGGAACCTATTGTAAAATACATGATGAAAGAATGAGAAACTATTACGGCATTGAAAAAAAAAAATTGCCGAACGTGACACAAAAATGAGTGGATACATATGTGAATTTGCAAGATTATACGCGTGTTTGGTTATATGCGTGAACAAAAACTGGGGTGACGATGCTCCCGGGGAACATCCTGCTTTCCGTAGCGGTGTAGACAAACAAAGGGAGGAAGGCCTTTCTGGTGTTGGGGCGGTGTTCATTTTGGGGCGCTGGGTGCAGGGAGGTTGAGTTTAAGGGACCCTCTCCACCTTTCCTCAGCTCCATAAGCACACACTGTTTGTGGTCTGGCAGGTAGAGGCGCTCTCGGCCGGGGAAAGGTAGAGCTTGCCGCTGGGGCACACGCACACTTCGTATACAGTCTGCTTGGCATAGGTGGTGCCTGGGGCCAGCAGGGGGTCTGCCGTGCCGTGAGGAAGGCTCCTTAGGCGGATTGTTTTCGCATTTAAAACAATCTGTGAAATAGAGGAAAGAGTGGAGAGGTGGGGAAAAAGAGAGGGCAGACAAGGGGGAAAAGTGAAGGACATTAGGAAGGCAGGTCACGTGCCAGTCTTCAAAAACAGTCAGGCAGAGAGACAGACACACAGAAAACCAGTACACACCTTAAAAGCAAGACATGACAGAGGTGATTTCACATTAACTTGGCTCTTGCTAGACCCTGGTGCATTTCTGCTCAGCATCGTGAGCTTACCCACGGGTTTAGAGGATCTTCATATTCACCCTGCTCCCAGACCACCATGCAGCCGAACCAATCAGGATTGCGGGATTTTCAGTGAGGTGACGTAATCAAAGTTTAAATGCAGTGGAGCAGGGAAAATAAGTGAAGTGCAACAGTTGTGTCGGACAAAAATGGCTGCTGACACAGGCTCACTCATCAATATCGATTCTATAATTTCAAGTGTATTTCGGAATCTGTGTGTAGATAAAGTAATACCTCATTAAAATGTCAGACAAGTGGTTTCCCCAATCACAAGCGGGGATTATTTGAGAAAACCATGCCTTCGCAGACCTACAGTACACATATGGTGTAGCTCCAGATGAATATTCGTAGAGCAAAGTGGAACCCATTAATCTAGCGACAACCAGGTAAACTTTAACATGGAAAAGGTATGAAGAATGTTTAGTGGATGACAGTTGAATCCATAACTGCATTTTAATTTACTGGCCTATTTAATTCATTTCCTGTTTTTTGTATGTCTACATCTTGCACTTCATCCAAACGTCATAGTTCCTGCCAGTCCTGCAAGGAATACAAAGTAATGCTTCTTGGCAGGTGAATGTTTCAGTTCTTTCTAATAAATACTTCCTTCAATTCAGCCAAAGCAGAAGAATAAAAAGAGGTCAGAGGGAAGGCAACACCTAGGAACCAATTAGCTTAGAACACCCGTACACTCCTGCACTACCAGTGGAATCACAGGTGCTAATATCTCATCTCGCACCTGTCATAAAGTATTCCAGCCTCAGAATAATTGTGCTTTAATCAACAGCAACGGTGCACTAGTCCATGTATCAGAACACAGATTTATAGCTCCCATTTGTATGTACTGTAGGCTATATATATGTATATATAAAAAATCCTCTCTGCTCATTTTAATTCCATTATAACTAAAGAAAATCGCCTTTGCCTCTCTCTCTCTCTCTCTCTCTCTCTCTCTCTCTCTCTCTCTCTCTCTCTCTCTCTCTCTCTCTCTCTCTCTCTCTCTCTCTCTCTCTCTCTCTCTCTCTCTCTCTCTCTCTCTCTCTCTAGAACCCAGCCTTTGCCTGTTCTGGAAGTAAAGTGTGGTCATCCAGCAGAACTCCCCTGTGCCACTGTCAAGCTACCTCAATAGGGTCAGCTAGCCTGGGAAAGTCCAATCCTGTTTAGCAGGTGGACATCACCGGGCCACTGCTCTGAATCCTGGGGACACACCTTTATGGATGGAGAGCAGGTGACCCATTGCTCTATTGTCATGTTGTTGGTAGGAGAGGCAGAGGAGGAGCAAGGAGAAAGAATGAGAAATGGACAGTGAATGAGTTTGTGGGATGTGGGGTTGACTTTTAATTTTTTTAAATTTATTACAGAATTCATGTGGGGTTGAGAGTGTAGCTGGTGTGAAAGTCATTTGTGGAAGCTTATGGCAGACACACACACACACACGACCGTACAGAACTCCTATGACATACCCTCCGATCAGCAATTACTTGCAGTTAAAAAGTTTTACATTGATGGTTTCTTTAACAAAGCTTGAGATGGAAACAGAGAAAGTGAGAAAGAAAACACACGCGCGCACGCGCACACATACACAGACACACACACACAGACACACACACACACACACGCACACACACACACACACACTATATCATGCAAGCTGTTCCCTATACCTTCAGTGGCAATTTTCAACATCAAACCAAGCACCAATCATATCACTGCACAACATGTGTCTGGCTTTCCAGTGCACACTTCGAAAGCAATTCCAACATAATGAAAGTGAAGTCCAAACTGTGTATTTTAATGAATTATGCAAATTGAAAAATGTTGGAGAAACGGATTGAGTCTGAAACTTTGAGAGAGTGAGGAAAAGCAGGAAGAAGTGGCCAGAGAGAGAGAGGGAGGGAGAGAGAGAGGGAGAGAGAGAGAGAGAGAGAGAGAGAGAGAGAGAGAGAGAGAGAGAGAGAGAGAGAGAGAGAGAGAGAGAGAGAGAGAGAGATCAGGTTGGGAATGATTCATGCCACTGCCCCAAGCAAGGCAGCCTGGGTTAATGAGCTACTGGGCTTAATCAAATGAGAATAAAACACATTTAGCCCCACTGATGAGGTCCAGTGACCCCCCCCCCCTCCATACCTGAGGACAGTTTCAGAATGTTCTCACTCCAAAAACACCCCACTCTGCCTACACCTTTTCAGTGACATCAGAATGGCGCCTGTCAAACTTGCAGTCTCAGGAGGCTCATTTTTCTCTGTCAAAGCATTCTTCTTGTATACCGTACATTCCTTAAAAGAGGAACTTCAATCAAAATATCAGTAGTCTGTGTGTGTGTGTGTGTGTGTGTGTGTGTGTGTGTGTGTGTGTGTGTGTGTGTGTGTGTGTGTGTGTGTGTGTGTGTGTGTGTGTGTGTGTTTGTGTGTGTGTGTGTGTGTGTGTGTGTGTGTGCGCGTGCGTGCGTGCGTGCGTGCATGCGTGCGTGTGTGTGTGAACGCGGTTCAGAACAGGTGAGCATCGGGTGTTGAATGCTTGCACTTTCCCCCTGCGGCACCAATATAATTTGCACTCTGTGGTAAATCATAAATAAACAAACAAATAAATAAAAATACAACCCCCACGTATGTCCTTTCCAAGTCTCTGGAAGGGGAACAGATGCAAACAAAGAACAGCATATTAAAATAGACTTGGCTGTCTCTCCAAACTCTTTCCCAAGTCCCAAGGGCAGGCTTTGGGTGTAGTTTATCAATCTTTATCCAACTTTTATTTACTTGATTCTTGTCTGTCCTATTTGTCTTTCTGTGTAAATATGACCTGAGTGGAACAAGAGAAACATACTCTGAGCTACTACTGACAATCTGGTGCTACCAGCGTATACGACCAGACATTAGTAAAAAGGGAAGAAATCTATTTTGTTATTTCTTATTTATTCACAGTGCAGACTTTAGCCTAATGCACTGTGAATAAATAAGAAATCACTAAATAGACATCCATGTGGCACCAGATTTCTTCCCTTTCTACTAATGACCTGAGTGGACTTTGTGGCTGAAGTGAATAATGCTGCTGGTCAAGCTAATGGGGAATGAAACTGACCACCTTTGCACAGACACACACTCTAGACTAGTCTGTGAAAGCAATTTGCTCGTTTGTTTACAGAGAACTGCATAATGCACCTACTGTCGGCCTCCCAGCACCCCTTTTACCCATGCACACATATATTTGCCTTTGTCTGGCAGCAAAGACTATAAAGAATTCAGGGACATTTTCCCTGTAATTTCACATACTGTAAGTCATACATATTGTTGGCTCATGCTTTCAGCTGCTTTCATTGTGATGCATGGGAGAGCACGCTATATCAGGTATCCACGGATTCTTGCTTTATGCAACGAATTGAACCATAAGTACAAATCCGATTACAGCTGCAATGGTTTGTCACTTTAGTTTTATGGAAAAATGTTTATCTGTCTGCCTTACTAGGAACAGGGTGGGGAAAAGCTAGATGACCGCCTTTGTCTCTCTCTCACACATGCCGTTTTCGCAACAGAAAAAGGTCATAATCATAAATAAACTTCATTATCATTTACTGAAGGACCAGTTATAGATCAAATGTTTGCCAAAAAAGCGATCATTCAAGTTGATCATTGTACAGGTTTGAACATAAATTGTTCAATCCACTTTTCGCAGTAGCACCAGCCATTTTTTATATGGAGCCTAACAGAAATACAGTCTCGGTCTGATTTTTAGCAGTAGATTGTCATTTGAAGAGGAGTAAAATGATATGACAGGTCAAATCATATGGGGTCCCTAAAGCACTGTCTTTGTGACAGTTAGGTACAGTAGCTTGCATGCAAGATATGACAAAAAATGGAGTGGAAGGTTTTTCCTCCCTTGCTGAGCCCATTGAGGTATGCCTGAAGAAGGGAAGGCATAATTCCAGACTATTTTGTCAGCTCTGTCTCACTTTAACTTTAATGGAGAACTGAGAAGAAATGGGATGTCTAAGTCAGCCTCATGGAACTTGGCTCTAATTCTAACTGCAAGAGAAAAGACTAGGAGAGCAAAGGCACATTGGCATTGGGATAGGAGGGAAAGAAGAAGAATTTTTGAAAGTTTAATGCAGCTTTTTAAGTGGTCGCTGTTGACAACATTGATTCAGTTTTAAGCCTTCACTGCCTGATGGGTTTTATTTTTCCAGCAAATTGACAGCAACATCTATTTCCCCTATACTCCTCCTTGCAGTCACTCCTGCTTTCCACTCTCTGTTTCCCTCAACCAAGAGAATAAAAGAGAGAGAGAGCAAAGAGAGCAAATGAAAGAAAAGAAAGGGCTAAATGAGATGTTCCGGCACTGATAGAGATGTGGCTGTAAATTGTGTGGCTGCGTCCTGGAAGACGAGAAGCTTGAGATAGAGGTCAGAGAGACACCCGCCGCTGTCTGCCATCTGATGATGATGGCGCAGAGGCTCAACTCACAAAGAAAGAGGTAAAAGCCAGAGATGAGTGGTGGCGGGAAGACAGGTCAAGATGGCTCCTCAAGAGCCACGAAGCTTCTTTTGTGTGCCACTTAGATGTTTGCTTGCCTGACTATTGCTCAATTACTGCCCCTATAACCCCCTGACCACGTATTCTCTATGAAGCTACCTTCCAAATGCACAGGTAGACTCTTCATTAATTCCAGAAAGGAAAAGTATTAGAGAAGAAAGAAAGGGAGACCGAGTGAAAGAGTGCCTTCCTTTTTCGTGGTGCAGTGACAGGACAGCATGATGTATTGCTCTGCTCCTCAGAAGTTAATTAAATAGAAGTCACTAAAGTGAGCGGCTGGCTGTGGAGCGCAGAAAAGAAGAGAAAGCAGACAACTCAACATGGCGTCACTAATTTGTGGATGAGGGTGTGCTGGAATGAGGTTGAGAATCAATGTCCATCAGCAAAGGCCATCACGAACTTCACATGACTGGACCTGTGCTTGGACTGTGTTGAGCTGACGGGGCTCAATGTGTACATACCAGGGTGCAATAGGAGAGGGCAGGAGAGGGGCAAGCCACTCACAACCCCAAATCCATCAATGTGGTCTATAGGCCATTAGAAATACATTAAAAATCCAAAAAAGAAAAGGGGATCATATGCTTCCCTACAAAGGTAAAGTGCAGTAACTACAGCAACATTGAAACTGAGAACAAGGCCTTCAAAGTCTTGGTATTAGGCTGGATATTGTAGTTAGTGCAAATTTGACATAGCAATATAAAGCTTCTACACAAGATATAGGAGGTGTTACGAGGAGCGTTTTCGGTCTAAACTCAATTTTGCACCTTTTTCTGAGAGAGAGAGAGAGAGAGAGAGAGAGAGAGAGAGAGAGAGAGAGAGAGAGAGAGAGAGAGAGAGAGAGAGAGAGAGAGAGAGAGAGAGACTTTATTAATCCCCAAGGGGGAAATTGAATGCCACCTGGTCATACACACAACACATAACAAGAAGACAGGAAAAATACATAATAAATAAGAGCTAAGCTTTGTAGGGCAGTAGAACTATGGTTCACCGCTTGTTGTTGCCACAAAAAAGCAAGCACACAGCATCATATCCCACCCAACATCATGTGCAAAGAGGTGTGGGTAAGGAGGGTCCTTTTTTTCTAGCTGATCCGCACCAAATTGATGAGAATGGAGAATCTGTGAGCAGGCTGCAGAACTTGCTATTGCTCACACTTGTGTGTTCACTAAAAAGTCATCAAGCATTTTCAGCACATCCCTTTTGGAATTCCCACAGAAACTCCTGATACCGGCGAGTTTTTTCTAAGGGCTACGTCAAAGAACCTGGAGATCGCTTTAGGGTCATACCCAGGAACTTTCATGTCAGACAGCTGAAGGCAGGCAGTGATTCTACATCCTTATGATCAAGCCGACGAAGAGGGCATTCTGTGAGGCAAATTTAAAGCGCAACGATCATGGGAGGGTCTGCTTATACCACATATTTAGAAATGTAGGTTAGCTTTCAAGCATCTGGGGAGCTGTCCCTCAGTAGGATGAGTCAGCAGATCTGCTCCAAATGACGTCAACTAATACAGGAGAACACACAGCACAGCTCAATTCCAAACTCTACCGCTCTGTTTTTCAAATGAAGCAATCACAGTTCAGCACTGCCCCAATGTCACCCGGCAAACATTCTGGCAAAGCAAGATTAACAACCAGAATTAGATGTTGTCTACCATCTCACAAATAGGAAGCCTTTTGGATTACGTCTAGAACAGAAGAGTTGGGGGAGAGACCAACCCCCAAAATATTCTAAAATATTCCTTATGTGCAATATACCATATCATAGCTCTGTCTCTTGTGTGCAATTCCTCATCATATAACCACATATAACCTGTCAGCTCTGAGGACATTCTTTCATCTCAAGCATGACCTTGAAATAAAGAGTGTTGACTTGTCAGTGAGATTGCATTTAATCCCATCCAATTTAAAGGCAACATATTGCAGGACATAAAGTCTTTATGGCTGGGTGGGTGACATTAATGAGTGAATAAAAAAAGACGGGGTAAAAAACACGACACATATGCAAAATGTGTGCGGTTCCATAGTATTCAAAAATACCAATCTTGCAATGCTAAAAAGGCAGAAAAGATTAAATACCACTCTTGCATATTCAGCCACATTCAGAACCACAAAGCCTCCATTATAGAGGATTGTAATTGAAATCACGACTTAAATAATAGATGTCAACTTGTCTATCCTCATGATGTCCTCACTTCCCCAATTAGCCACAGATGAAATGTACAGTTTAACCATTACATATTAAACAAGGTGATCTCAACCAGAAAAGCCAATTTGCTGCATACATTTCTTACACGACACCAACATCACTTGGGTCACCCAGCCGTGTACTCGGCAGTCCTGTTTGAAATCGGTTCAGTAAAGAGCGGAAATGATGACCCTCGTTGCCAGAGTGAGATTTCGCGATGGTGGACATCCTGTAGCTACTGTACAACATGGCCGTAGCTACATTAGAGGTCAGGGAGGTCTGGACCTCGCTCATTTTGTCTGAGGTTTTCTTAAAAAAAAATTGGAAGGCCAAATATCTATCATGTTTCTATGCCCCATAATTCATAATTATGCAGGTATGGCACCGGAATTCCCTAAACCACTCAGCAAAAAAATCTTAAGGGGGACTGAAAGTTGGTTGTCTGTCTAATAATGGGACACCATTGCCCTCGTGAAATAGTTTATTTTCATTTCACAAGAGCTCTGTAAATGCGAACACTAATTGAGAATCCACCCTTTTCTATTCTACTTCACTTATGAGACATACTGTACTGTGTGTAAATATGTACATTACATGTATAAATATGTAAATATAAATATAAACATGTATAAATATGTAAAATATATCATGTTTTGTCTACATTTTTTTTGCTATGCGCATCATGGACCTCGCCTATTCCAAAACGCTGGCTACGGCCCTGCTGTACAATAGCCAGGACTCCTGGCTACATCTCTCGGGCAAGGATATACTCTGATATACTGTACATGCCCGACCACATCCAGAATGCCCCTTCACTGGCCATGTTTAAGCAACACCTTAAAGGGAAAAAACGTTTTTTTGCATATGGGGCCTTATTTCTGGAGTAAAACACATCACTCTACACACCCATACCACTTTTTTCCCATTTGGTGCCGTTTGGAAGATATTGTGTCAGACGGTATCCACTCAACGGTAGCCGTAGGGGCAAATTTCCGCAATATAACCAAGCCCATAAATGAGTTGTCCCCACTTTTTAAATGTTGTACAGTTGTGCCATAGTCGAATCAAACATTTACCGCGTCTGTCACACCCCTGCCTACTTGTACTCATTTGTTTCTGAAAACTGAAAGGGAAGGCGGCGCCGTGACGTCATCGGCTGGCGACACTGTTTATTCTGACAGCAGAGCCTCATTCGCTCGCTCAATCAGCTAGGACTGCTAAACGCTTGTAAACATTTGCTTTTTGGGAGTAAGATTTGGATTTTGCAAAAATGGTTCGAATGTGTACATTCCCAGGATGCGAAAACAAGATGACTAGATGGACATTTTCACCGGCTTCCTCTGAAAAACCGAGAAGTGAACCGAGGCTGTGTCTTATCGCAATGAGAATGGATCCAATATCAGTCCCAGAGATTGCGACGCGCTGATCATCGAGTTTGTAGTGCCCATTTCTCTGCCGATGATTTTTGTCCACTAAAGGAAATGAAACCTGGCCAAAAATCTCAGCATCGAATTCTCAAGACCGGTGGCGCTGTGACTATGGCCGCCGAACAACGCTCAGAGGAAACTACGGTAAGCTAGCTTTCTCATGTCCACGAGCTAAAAATGATCACAGTGATTATTATGCAGTAATGCATGAGTGAGAACATACTCTGAATTGCAACAGTCTAACGGTGACAATTCGAATGTGCATCACACGTTCATTATCATTCTACTTACTCAACAGACAGCTGTCCATTTGGTCCTCTTCTGCCATCTTCTGTAAAGAAAGTTTTCACAGCCTTGCTTGCTAACTGCTTACCGGTACTTGCAAACACAGACCGCAACAACAAGCGATGCAATGGCTGTCAGCTTGCTGCTGTCAGTGGTGTCGCCAGCCGATGACGTCACGGCGCCGCCTTCCCTTTCAGTTTTCAGAAACAAATGAGTACAAGTAGGCAGGGGTGTGACAGACGCGGTAAATGTTTGATTCGACTATGGCACAACTGTACAACATTTAAAAAGTGGGGACAACTCATTTATGGGCTTGGTTATATTGCGGAAATTTGCCTCTACGGCTACCGTTGAGTGGATACCGTCTGACACAATATCTTCCAAACGGCACCAAATGGGAAAAAAGTGGTATGGGTGTGTAGAGTGATGTGTTTTACTCCAGAAATAAGGCCCCATATGCAAAAAAACGTTTTTTCCCTTTAAGACACATCTCTTCCTGGAGGCTTATGGCTGCTAGTTCCACAAGCACTACCACTTACATCCATTCACACACACGCTCACACACTGACGCGCACACACACTCACACTTTCCAACACAACACTCTGTGAAGCGTCCTTGGGTGTTTTGAAAGGCGCTATATAAAACGAAAGTATTATTATTATTATTATTATGTACATGCATTAGCTTGTATGGTTGCTTTTGCTGCCAGATCAAAAAATGCCCGAGCAGCACCTGATACAAATAAATCACTCACAGACATGGGGAACTGTTTGTAAAGAATATTATGGATATGATATCAGCATGCTTTCTTATCAGCTGATGCATTACCAGCCATCCTGAGAAGGATGGTAAATCATATTGGATTTACAAATGCAATATCTCTGGCCGAAGAGTCATATTCCCCTTGCAGAGAGCCCCCACTCAGGAGATCATGGAGATGGATGTATTCCGTTAATTTCCATCATGTCTCGTATGGGAGGTATATAGCTGAGTAGATATGAGGAAAACCAGAATGAGTTGGGTATGCTAAATGTTAGGCCTGTCAGTTTGATTGTGGTCGTTTGCCCTGCCAGTATAAAATATGCACATTGGGGTGATTTGTTTTGCATATCCTGAATTATTCACCATTATCCACAATAGTTTCAACTGCAGTGGTTACCCATCTATTGCCAAACATTATAGTCCTACATAGCATAGACTAAGAAGGAGGTATTTATGCACTGCCTCTTTAGTGTGTACTGTAACTGTGCTCAGACTTACCATATGCTATGATATATTGCTGACCAATCTAACACATTTCTTCTGTTTCCTCAGACTTTTAGTGTTCAGTGATTTTTAAAAAATTATCTTTCTTGCTATTCTGCTTTCACACTTTGAATTAATCAAACGATGACATCAATCTTCTAAGGCCAGTTCAGATCAAATATGATGGTGAATATAGCAGAGATGGCTAATTTAGATAAGATTTTGCCTATTGGCACTGGCATAATATTTCCCTACCAATCAAAACCGCAAAAGAAATAATTTAACTCTAACAGTTGAATAAAGATGAACACAAAGGTGTTTTTTTTGCACACACGAGCCAAAATATCTTTGTTAAAATATTTTCACTCTTTTTGAACATTCATGATCAATCATGTGGGGAACCCAACTGACAAATGTGACTGTGTGGAAGAAAGGTGCATTTAAGTGTCCTGGGTGGATGTGCTGAAGTATGAGTAATGACAAGACTCACATCTCCCTCTGAAGACTCTAGAGTGAGGTCTTTTCGACAGGAGGCCTTGAACTCGCCGATCCCTGCATTCAGCTCCACCCCTTTGGGTGCCTCAAGGGTCAGCGTCCTCGTTGGGGATTCTAGCCTGCACAAGACCAGCACATGACACAGAACAAGAGGTTAGAGAGAGAGAGAGGCCCAAACCAACACACAGAGAAGCAGTAGAGCATAAAAACACAGAGAGAGAGAGAGAAAGAGAGAGAGAGAGGGAGGGAGAGAGAGAGAGAGAGAGAGAGAGGGAGGGAGAGAGAGAGAGAGAGAGAGAGCGAGAGAGAGAGAGAGCACAATAGCGAGGGCAGAGACAGGGAGCTCTGAAATACATTATATGTCCATGCTGAGAGAAAATGTTATTTGTATTCATAAGAAAGCTGCATGAAGCAACTTGCCCATTGTCCACTACTTTGTACATATTACACAGATGGCTAAGCAGGTAGCCAGGCTTGATGAAGCGTCTACCTTATAAGCAAAGCCATAACCGGATTTTAGAGTCCATAAAAGATCCAAGAACTCCGTACAGACCACAACATGTTTTGACCTGACAGAAGCTGAGCAGCCTACATTCAATATTTCGATGGGCCGGAAACCGTAACTGAATGCTGCGTGAAGAGTCGGGTGAAATTGCACAAAAATATCTTACTTCTGACACCATTGCTTTTTAAAATGGCAATCGAGGGAGGCACCTGGGTGTTGTATATACACTTTATATTTGCTGATCCGGAGTCTTTCTAATATACTTTAGAGTCAGCACAGTTGCACTGGTGTGAACATGTACGCATATGCAGCCACAAGGAGGAGGGGCAAGGGGGGAGTTGTTAAAGTTGTTATACATCAAATCTGACACTTTGTCTTGCAAAGCAGGATTGCATATTTTCTCGCTTCTTTTCTTAAGCAAGCACACACACACACACATACACACACACACACACACACACACACACACACACACACACACACACACACACACACACACACACACACACACACACACACACACACACACACACACACACACACACACACGGTCTCACACATACCCACACACTCTTTACATAACCTCCCCGTGGACGAAATGGTCATCTGCTCCAGTGATGCGTGTATGGGGATGGTTAAAAAAGACCCTTGTATAATTAATGACCTGACAGAAATGAATACATTGACTTAATGATCTTCTGTTTTTTCTTTCTTGTTTATTTCATTATTTTAACCCCTCCCCCCCCCAACACACACACACATACACACACGCACGCACGCGCACACACACACACGCATGCACACACACACACGCTCGCACGCACACACGCACGCACGCACACACGCACCGCACGCACACACACACACACACACACACACACACACACACACCCACGCACACACAAACACACACACCACTTGGCATTCCGAACCTTTCCCGAAAAATACCACATCTAAGAATAGGACTGAATGTTCGAAAAGACGAGGGGTTCAATCAAAGCATTGATTTTCTGTTGCTGTGCACACTCAAGCATTTCTGTAGCCAAAAAAAGAGGAAGAGAGAGAAAACGGGGGGAAAGTGGCATTAAATCTTGAGTTCCATGCAAGCAGAGTAATATTTTATATGAAAGATAACGGCGCCAGAGGTAGCCTCTTATCAGAAGACTTCTTTATTTTTCCTCTGCGCTGTTCATACTCTGCTGGCAGTGAGAGCCGTCCTGACCTTCAGTGCCACCTAGACAAATTTTATGCACTGCAGTATTTGTTTAACCTGACAAGATAAGTTGGAAATAATAAATCAACTCTAAATGTAATATTTTAATTTGTCAAGAGACATCCTATCCATCGCTCCTTGAGTCCAATTGACCAAATTTAGAGAAGACAAAAGCAAAATGCTGATCATCCTGGTATATTTATTGCAGCCGAGTGGTGTGTGTACACACGACCGAGTATACCCGAATATTAGTCTGTATTTTACTGTCTGTAAATAACTACAGTGAAACGTCCAAGAAAAAAGTTTAATGATGTGAAATTTGTGTGAACCCTGCCGCCAGGAGCCAGTTGGGGTTAAGTATCTTGCTCAAAGACACATCGATGCGGTCAGGCAGAGTAGGGCTCGAACCTGCAACCTTCTGGTTGCCAAATGGCTCCACTACCACCTGAGCCAACACTACCCATAACTCCAGCTGAGCAGGAAACACAGCCAACCAGTAGAACAACTAAATGTCACTGAATGTCTACAGTGCATTTATGGTGCTTTCACAGAGCCCTCTTCAATCTCAGAGAAAGGCCAAGGATCTCATGACACTCAGGTGAACTTCATTCAATGTCAGTGGCAGACAGTGGCATTTCCGAGGCCTTTTCACAACAGCAGATTCAAAGGGAGAAAAAATATCTTCAAAGAAAATTCCTTCCAAGAATCTGAAGATGGGCACGCTTTTTTTTCCTCTTTCTTTTTTAATGTTCCATGACCCTCCGGAGATAAAGTTGAGCAGAGAAGAGTATGAAATAAAACGCTACTTTAGAAAGTTGTAAAACTGATCTTTTAGTAGTTCTTAGGGGCGAGAAGGGGCGAGAAGGGCCTGAAAGGAGCGAGGGGAATGGGTGAGGGGGGAGGGATGAGGAGTCGCTGCATGGCTTTGGGTGGATTGTTATGAGAGCAAATGTTGTACTTGGGCAACTCCCCGTGCTTAAGGCTCACCAGCAGCCGGGTGTAAAATAGTATGGGAAGCAGAGGGGGACATTTCCAGTGTTATTTTTTCTTTATGTCTGTCCGTTTACGAAACGAAAGTTCGGGAGAAGCGTAATGAAATTTGACAGGTCTAAATTAACACCTGCTCTGTATTCCCTGCTCGTCTGTCATTTGTCCAGTTCCTTGCGCGCTAGTACAGGCACGCCTACCTATGGCCAGCGACCTTGCCCAACACGGTAATTTTTGCTATTCGCTTTTAACTCATGTTCCTCAAAGTGCAGTGGTCCAGCGACCCCGTAAAGCACTTTTCACGACTTCTCGAGTGCAGTGGTCCAGCGACCCCGTTAAGCACTTCCATGATCGCTTCGCCGCGCGGACGATCACGAGAAGCCCGTTCCCCAGCGAGAACGAAGATGTATGCATACATAGGCTACTGAATTCTAATTTCAGATAGCGCACTTATGAACTACAGAAAAGGCCATGAAATATATATCCAAGCCCGTCACAGGTTTTAATGTCCTCTTGTGTTCGGTCGCCACCGACCCATTTGAATTTTTAAAGGTGTAAAACAACCACTTAAAGTTAACATATTACATCAAGGTTTTTTGACTTTGTCAGGAATCTCAAGATTTTTTAAAATCTAAACTTGAAAATGGTTGAGCTAAAATCTATAATGTGAGCTTTTGAGAAATCACATTTTGAATTGTTTTCCTTGTTTTGGTATACATGCAAAAATAAATCAAATTATTCACATTAATGATATTAGATGAGAATTAGATGAGAAGCCGATTTGAAAGAGCAGAATTGTTTTTAATTGATTTAAGACACAGGTCGAAACTGACCTGAACACAAGGGATGGTAACAGGAATTGAACACAATCCAAGGGGCTAATCCATAGACCATGGCCCAGATGCTTTTGTGATTCTACCTGATGCGTTGAGCTGGTCAGATGTGACATTTTTTTATACACATATTTAAGATGTGTGTGTGTGTGTGTGTGTGTGTGTGTGTGTGTGTGTGTGTGTGTGTGTGTGTGTGTGTGTGTGTGTGTGTGTGTGTGTGTGTGTGTGTGTGTGTGTGTGTGTGTGTGTGTGTGTGAGAGAGAGATAGAGTGTGTGCATGCATGTGTGTGTGCTGTTACCGTATAGCCTAGTACAGACAATGATGTTTCTGTAGTGCATAAATGTGTATGAACATGCTTCAGTTTACCTGCTGGAGTTGGAGGTGAAAACAGAAATCGCTAATGGCTGCACAGACTTTGGAGGGCACATGTGAAGTGATTCCTCACATTGACACATTCATGGCTAGTAAATGAATCAATAGTGAGAGACTGGAGACTGTCACATGCTCATGGAGGAGAGAGCACTGTAATGATGAAGCACAGGACAAAAGATGATAGAGAACTGGAAATAAATACAGAGTCCTACCAACTAACTAAGGGAAGCTGCATGGGCTAAATCCACATGTGGGAGAGACAGAGAAACTGCAATGGACAGAGAGAGCGAGAGAGAGTGTGAGAGAGAGAGAGAGAGAGAGAGAGAGAGAGAGAGAGAGAGAGAGAGAGAGAGAGAGAGAGAGAGAGAGAAAGAGAAAGAAAGACTTTAAAAAGAAAGACATACAGCGAAGCAAAAATATAATTATATGATCTTTGAGAAAAACACAAAGCACTAACAAGTAAAGATCAGAGAAAAAAGAATAGCAGAGAAACAACAGAGTCAACAACAAAATACACGGAAGAGAACCAAAAGAACTGTGTTTCAGGTGTGATGGGCACAGTGTGAGACAGCAATGAGAAACAGCTTTACTGGTCAGTCACAGCCACCTAGGAAGGTTTGTGTCAGTGCTTCATGCTGTGTGTGTGTGCGAGTATGTGTGTGGTGGGTTCATGCGTGCGTACATGGTTTGTGTTTGTGTGTGTGTGTGTGTGTGCGTGCGTGCGTGCGTGCGTGCGCGTGTGTATGTGTGATGTTGGCCGGTGTGAAAATGCCAGTCAGTGCATATAAGGAAGACCAGCAGGGTCTCTGATCTGTTACTACGTGCCTTGTGTCCCCACTTAAACTTTTGGTTCAATAACATTCTGCAAGACACCTGAGGAAGAAAGTGGGGACAATATAGGCAGAGCACAGAGCATGTGTTTGGAGGTAGGGTGCGCACATCCACAGGTAGGTGTCCAGGTGCCAGACAAAAGGTAGTAGGTAGGTAGGTAGCAGGCCTGAGGAAGATCCCTCTGTTGGATCGAAACATTGCCATATGTTAAAATGAAATGAAGTATTTTTGGAGTTAATACACAGTGTGCAGACCGCTTCATCACAGAGCAGAGAGCATGCCCCACAGCTCCTAAACAATGTTTTTTTTTTGTAAAGATATTTTTTTGGTCTTTTGACTTTATCTTTGTTAGAACAGTCAAGGAGTGACAGGAAACAAGAGGGGAGAGAGAGATGGGGAAGGGTCGGCAAAGGACCCGGACCGGAATCGAACCCGGGTCAGCTGCACAACAGACAAGTGTCCAACTGTTAGCGCCACGGTAGGGCCCTAAAAAAGTTTTTGAGAAATCTTGTGTGTCATTAGACATCCTGGAAAAAAATCGCTAGAAAGTCCAAACACTGACACAAACTAATGTTCCAAAAACAGTGGCAGGAGACAGTTCCTCAAGTCATAAATTCCTGCTATACAGGACAACCTCACATGTCATCGGTGGGGTTTTCACTGAAATCAGCAGTTGTGCCAAACTTGACAGTGTACACCTGGCACATCACACCATAATGTCATGTATGATGGAATCCATCGAGGCTTTTGCACGACTTCTCAGGCGCTATACCTTGTCCAGTTTCAGGCAACATGCCAAACCCTGCACACAACCTTGTCACAACTCAGGAAGTCTTATTCACTCTCATTTGGCTGTATAGACAGCCCTAGCCAATTACAAGCCAATCAGAAGAGAAAAGGACGGGGGAAAGATTCTCCACATTTTCGGTACCAAAATTCCGCTTTGGCCATGAAGTCAATTCAGAGATAAATATTTTGCCTTTAACATAATTTGATGTTCGTATAGAGTGTGTATTTAGAGATGTATAGAGATGTATTCAATAGGTTTTATTTGCTGCATTCTACGTATAATATGTTGTACGACACAGATACAAGACATTTTAGTCTCATAAAAGGAACCAGAAAATATGTACAACACTCCTCAACAATGTGGGCAGCCTTGGTACATGGCCAAAGTAAGGGGTTGGTTCTGCCTCCTAAGCCTCAGGCTGACATCCATGGTTTGTAGGCACTCTATATGAGTGGTTCAGGTTGTTCAGCTATTGTAGCTGATGAAACTGCCAGTGAGAGGGACACTTGAATGCCAGGCAAAACTCGTCTGTTACCAGAAGAGGAAAGCAAGACTTCACAAACAAAATTTCAAAGAGAATGAACCACCATTCCAGGAGCTATGAAACGATGTAAGTATGATGGAACCATAATAATCAGCTCTGTCTGTCTCTGTCTGATCAATATGAAACACCGGTTAAATGCTTTTCATTTTGAAAAGAGGATTGTGCACAAGTGATACAAAATCACAAAACATGAATGGTTGCAGTGTGAAGTTTGTGAGGAATAGCACCTACTTGCCCTTTAAAGTGCTAATAATATTGAAGTCACAAACACAAACGTTTTATGCAGTAAGACATTTTGAATTAATCTTCAAGAGATGTTGACATAAATGCAGTGCACAGTCACACCCACACATTGCTTTGATTATAATGACACTTTCTCTGCAGATAACCAATATTCACAATTGCTGTTTCTTTTCAATTGAGACAAAAATGTATTCTTGTATTCTTCTTTAGTTACTATATTGTTCTTCCCACAGTAAGTTAAGTTTTTGATATACTATGCCCAAACATACCAATGAGGACACTTTCAATCACTAAGGGTAGGTGCATTCCTGTGCCACTGTAACAGAAATATGCCAGTGATGTAGTGGTATACTTACGGCTATCATACAGTTCCTGACCTCAGAAGTATACAGTATGGTGTCATTACAGCACGCAAGATGTCTGAGCCAATCGATAGATCAGGGGTGCAAATGTCAAGCATGTGGATCTTCTGCCCCGTAAAGTGGCACCTGTGCCCAATCAGGACTGGCACTTCACGACTCCTGCCCCTTAAAGGTCACCTGGGCCACTGCTGACAGAGCCCCTGGAAATGAGGTGGAAATCCAACCATGAGAGACAAGAGTCCTTGGCTCCGTCAAATGTTTCTGCCTCAGACCCAAGATCTGAAATGCCACCTGTCACAGTGCAACCAAACGAATGGCCAATAATTCTGACATGACATTTGGCGAGACACAAATGACAGGACTGGAGGAGGATATTGAGAGAGGATTTTTTTTTTTTTTTTTTTTTTTACAAAATTACTATCTGAAGTCTGAAGATTCGTGGAAAAGTAGAGGGAAATGTGTGGGCATTAAGGGATTATCAAAGCTACAAAAAGGGTGGTCGGTGGAAAGGACAGGGGCTGAATAAAAATCAGCCTCTTTCAGATGAAAGTACTACCAGCTACCTCCTGTCTGCAACTGAAAACCAAAAACTGCACCTTCAGAATTCAAAGTGAAACAAAAAAAAATGTCTGCTCAGTAATACGTTCTAGGAATCCAGTCCAATCTAATCACTTAGCCTTCAGAAATACAGGGATGAAGGGTTATAGGGCATTCATTAAGCTTTACAACGATTTAAATAAGTCTTTACACATACTCACTACTGGACAAGTATATTCATGTGTTATAAGCGTATCCATCTTAAAGTGAGTGAGGGAGTTTTTCTTTGATAATCAAAGTGCCTGGTTACCACCAGACCTAATCACAAGTGAAATTTTGTCATTTACATTGGATCTTGTGCAAAGTACCATGAGATTTCCCAGGCTAGCTCGATCAGAGCGTCATCTTGAGAGCTAAAGCGTTTTTGGGGATGAAGATGTAACTCACATAGTGGCATATCCAGAGACATCTGGACTTTATTGTGACTTATGCTGTAGATCCACAAAATTGGATGCATATTTGATTTTTGGGAATTTAGGCCTGGTGTTGATTTGTTAGCAAAATTCCCTAGAAGAGGCCCGTGGGTTTTAGCCATCAGACATACCGTATGTCCTTTTTATCACTGTGAGCATAAGCTGTGGAATTTAAGGGAAAAAATGTTTGGCAATGGCCAAACAGCAGGACCAACAGACTGCCCACACACCTGAGAAATCTTGGGTCCTGCTACCCCAACTATGAGCTTATCCAGAGGCAGTGCAGAGTAAGCCTGGATGATCCTTAAGCTCAGCACCCTCACCTCTTTCTCATACAGCGGTAGGGAAACTGCGGTGTGGGATACAAGGTCCGTATTGAGATCAGACCAGATTTTCAAGTGTAAGACAAAAATGAGGTGGGGGTAATTGTGTATGATATTTGCATGTGTGTGCGTGTGTGTGTGTTCAATGGGGGCGGGGTGGGTGGGTGGGGGGGGTCTGGTCAGCCACGGCGCATGGGACCATTTCTGTGTGGCACTTCAGTCATTGTCACATACCATTACAACATAATGTCACAGAATCCATGTGAACCTAATGGAATGCAATCTAGTTATTATAATATCACTACATCAGTTCATTTTATGAAACTTCATGAATAAAGACCTGGCCCATCACATGGGAGCATATGGCCCAATCAGGTTTTTTGACCTGACCACCAACATCATGTTCTGCATTGCCACTCACAAATAACGAATTAAGTCTATTTTTTCCAACCACTTTTAAAATCCAACAGAGGGTGCACCATTTTTGAAAAGAACTATTGACTCATAAAACAGCAGAACAGTCCAGAAACTCAAGGCTAAGAAACTAATGAACAGTTACAGGCACCTGGCACAGTGGAGGGTTTGGGGATGTGAAGCAAGAATTCTGTAACCAAGCCAAGGGGGTCTCCCCCAGACGAGAATTCAGACAACCTCCCTCCTTCTACTCAGTCATTTTTCTTGCACGCTGCATTTCGTATTGCATCATTCACTCCACGAAATGTTTGCGTTGTAATACCATTACAGCAACAACTCACATTAAAGGCATTCAACAATATCACCGCAGCGCAATCAGCATTTCAGAAAGGGTGTGTTCTTCTGGACCAGGTAATATTCTAGTAATAAATGAAGTCAAACGTGACCACGAATAGCCTACATAGTGACCAAAGGACACTGAAAAACCACCCTCGTTACTCCGTGATTGCATTTGTGACAGGGGACAAATATTAACCCAGTGCCCTTACTTTAAACGTTATCTTGACCGCGTATTATGTATCCCAACCTTTCACTGTTATCAATGCGTTTCCATAACCATCACGTTCCACCTTGTAATCCACACATCATGGCTAATAGCAAGAGAGGGACTATTGTGTTACACTTAAGCTATTCCTCTCAGTTCACTTGTGTTATCCGAAATATTGCACAAGTCCAGTTCCGCTTCGAGAAACGGCGCGTTATTGAACAGTCTTGACGTTTGCCCCAAATTTTTTTAAATGTAAATTGGCGTCTGCGTATCATTCTCCGAGAGAGATAATTTCGCTTCCCTTTCAGTTTGTATCTTGATTCTACGCTGTCGCTACCAACCAATTGGAAAGGGGCCCCCTCCAGCTGGGGGTACTTTGACTATACTGTCGTTGCGCTTTTTGGGCACTTGACTTGACGCTGTCGCTGATGCAAACCAATTTGATTTCATACAGATGACAGTGGCTTATTATAAAGCTATTTTAAATCGTCATCGCGGTTGAATACAAAACATGTCATCCGTGGGGGCCCCTCCTACTCGGGGGCCCTAGGCAAATGCCTACATTGCCTACTTTAAGGCAACGGGCCTGACACACACACACACACACACACACACACACACACACACACACACACTCACACACACACACACACACACACACACACACACACACACACACACACACACACACACACACACACACACACACACACACTGACTGGACTGATGTGTGTCAATATTTAGTTCTGATTTATTTTTTTTTGGTCTTTTTTTTAATTATTAGGATAATGACACTGAAAAATTCATGATTAATAGTGAAACAAGATGTTTGGTGATACATATTTCAAAGACCCTTTGCCTACCCATCTGATTTAATTTTGTTTGTATGCAAAAGAGAATCAATACTGACCATATTGCAACAGACAACTATTTCTGTCCACACAGTCTTGCTATGAAAACATTTCAATTTTTTTGTTATGTGCAGATATGTGAAAGCAATAGTGAGCGCCGGGGGAAATCAATGAAGCCCGGCCTAACAGTGTTTCATGCTGTTGTGAAACAATCACAAAGTATGTCCTCAGAGACAGGATGACATATGTATGGCGTGAGAGGCCTGTTCAGAGCATTTCTGACCTCCCTCCAGGTAAGGACTGGGGATCAGATCCCCCAGTGACATGCACTGTTGCCAGATTGGGCTGTTTCCTGCCCAATTGGGCTGCTTAGGATGGCCTTGTGCGGGTAAAAATGGCATTTAGCAGAAAAACCTGCCCGATTTTTGCCATAGAATTCAATAGAATTGGGCAGGATTTTGTGCTTGAGCATTTTTTGGGCTGGATATCATCAGCCTCATCTGGCAACGTTGATGACATGGCCTCAGCCAAACACTGATATACTTGTCTCCGACCAGTGGTGTAGTCTACTTTTTTGTAGTGGGTATACTGTATATTTGAGCAGTTTTTGAAATGGGTATACTGTATTCATCTGTGCTATTCTAAATAATGGAGCAATCAATTTTAAGTGGGTATACCGAAATCCCTGAAATTTCGAATTGGGTATACTGCATATACCTGCGTTCTACGTAGACTACACCACTGTCCCCGACTGCCTTTTTCTCAGCTGACGGCACTATTCCCTCAACCCCATTTTCTCCTTCTGCTCTCTGATTTTTATTTTAATTTGCAATTGGGTCAATATCCATAATTTCTGCTCCCTCTCACCCTTCTCTTTCAGCCCCCCCCCCCCGCTCCCCTTTATATTCTCCTGATTACAGTCTCCTCGACATGACTAATTTGACTAATCAACGATGAATAAAAAATGAAGTGAAAGCAGAAAATATCCTCACTGCGCAATGTCCCATTAAGTGGGCCAGGCGGGTGGATGAATAAAGATGGGGCTTGGGCGTCCCTGAAGGATGGGAGGAGGGTCCGCCACAGGGTAGGGAGGAGGGGAGGAGGAGGGGAGGGGAACCTCCCCACAGAGGAGCCTTATTATTTTTAACATTTCAAACTAACATGTCACAGAAAAGATGACAAGGCTTAAAATACGATATACAGTACACAGCCCAGTGTGTAAATTTAGGCTTATGATGTTGTTGAGAAGAAGGACTTCTAAGTAGTTTACATGAACAAATGAGACGAGGCAAGTGAAAAATGGAGTCACTGATTTCTCCTGTCTTCTTTGTGATTTCCATCTCTCTCTCTCTATATTGCTCCCTCTGTCTCCAGTTGACCATCATTGTGCTGCTATGACTCATCATCCGAGGTTGATTTGGCTGGGAATATCGACAGCACTGTGGCCTCGTTTGAAGTCTCATCCATAGGGCCATACACTTTTCCTCAAGGTTGGACTGGGCATGAACCGCGTGTCAGCCCCAGTGGGTGGGCAGATCAATTCCTGTTTCATTTACCCGGGCCAAATTAACTGATTGCTGATGAAATGGTGCACCCAGTTCGCCCTCCTTTTAGCTTACACACGTACCCCTTTCTCCCTCTACACACTCTCTGTAACAATGTGAGCGCGTTAACACGCACACACACACACACACACACACACACACACACACACACACACACACACACACACACACACACACACACACACACACACACACACACACACACACACACGCACACAGGCATGCATGCACACATGCACCCACCCACCCACGCACGCACGCACACACACACACACACACACACACTGAGAATCACTCTTGCTCTCTCTACTTCTGGCTTTTCTCACTATTTTCCAACTCTTAAGAGAGGAAGCTATTTAAGTGGCTATAGGCTGAACGATTGGGGAAGACAGGTAGAGAGAAGACAACCACAACCATGCAATTACACTCCTATTACCAGCTCTGGCTGGGGCAACAGCCTCTGGCTAATAATGTCACTAGCTGAGGTTACTTTGACAAAATTTGAGTGGATGGATGGAGAAAAAGCAGGAGAAAGGGCAAAAGTGTGACTCACAAAACTCTTCCCAATCAGAAGCCATATTTCATTGTCTAAAAAGGCAGTTCATAAATAATAAAGACCCTGCCTGGGGCAAGTTTACACCCTGCCTCACCAAGGGAGCTAAGGCAGACCAAAACAAACGAAACATTAAAAAGGAAGGATGTATAGGGAAATTTCAGGCTGAAAGAGAATGAAGGGAATAAGAACATTGCTGATGTTTTTTCCATTATTTTTTAAACAGTATTCAAAGCCCATATGAATTTCTATTCTGTGCCCTGAGAACTTATCCATTTGTCCTAGGAGAGTGCCATAACCATAGCAACAAGCCTGAACTTGAATTCTTCTTAGTGGTCAGAAACTATTAAACAGTCATTGCGCAGTACAAAATGGCAGCTAATGTATTTTCAGTGAGGTAATCTTACATTCAAATAAATATATAAATACATATCATAAACCACCAAGGATTCAATTCAATTCACTCCACTTAATTTCTTTGCCCATTATTTATGAGAGGGGGAGGGCAGAAATATGACAGCTACCTAAGTGGATGGCAGTCATATAATTTATTGGCAAAGGAATTTCTGAAGGATCACAAAAAAGGAAGCACGGAAATCTCCCGAGGTCTTGAAATTTAAGAGTGATGGATGGAGGCCAATGTTGAGGGCTTCTGTGACCCTCGTCTGAATGACTGCTCAATGCAACAAAAAGTTTTGAAAGGTGAGGTTCAAGAAAAGGAAATTGACAAAGAAACTACCTAAAGACTTTTTTCCAACATTTTTTTCTGGCCCATGGTCGCACTCATCTCTGGTAGTACTCATCTTTCGTCCACAGCCACTTTAATTTGTGTTGCAACAGATTTAACTCTCTCACTGTAAAACCTCAGCATACGTCATTAGCCTCTAATAGACTCTGTCAAGTCATTACATGTTCCATTTGCTTTAACTGCATAATTTGGTACTTATGGATTGGGGGGAAATTATGAGAGCCGGGGAGAGTGAGTGAGAGTGAGAGAGAGGTGGGGTGGGGGTGGGGTTAGAGCTAAGGATGGGCAAATGCAGACAAGGTGGGCAGTGTCTAATTACCTAAATAAAAATCAAGCTGAGGAAAGCATTTTACTGTAATGTCCACCACAGCCAGGGAGTTCTAATCAATTGCCTGTTTAATATAGGACCAGTGACAATTGCACAGCACAGTAACTATGAAGTGAAAAGCTCATTCATATGCATTGTTCTTCCTACTGACCAATTAACAAATGGGGTATGTGAAGAATATATGAATGAACCCTGTGTAGAGTAGAGTAGAGTAGAGAAACTTTATTGATCCCCAGGGGGAAATTCAGGTGTCAAGTAGCTACATAAAAACAGACACACACAGACACACACACACACACACACACACACACACACAGACACAGACACAGACAGACAGACACACACACACACACACACACACACACACACACAAATACACACACACACACACACACACACACACACACAGACACACACACACAGACACAGACACACACACACACACACACACACACACACACATGCCAAGAGGCTCCAGATCTGGGCCAGCTCTGGCATCTCAGGCAGTCCAATCCCCAATAATGATGTCCTTCTTAGTGTCCTTCTGTATACTGTTAAACAGTTGAATGGCCCAAGGGACAAAGGACCTCCTTAGCCTGTCTGTCCTGCAGGTGAAAGCACGGAGTCTGTGACTGAACAGACTCAGTTGGTTAGTGAAGGTGGCGTTAAGGGGGTGATGCTGATTGTCCATAATAGAGTCCAGTCTGCTCAGTGTTCTGCTCTCAGCTGTTGAGGTGAGTGACTGCAGCTCCATGCCCACCACTGACCCCGCCTTCCTCACCAGTCTGTCAAGACGTCCAGCATCTCTCCTCCTAATGCTTCCACCCCAGCAAGTCACAGCGTAGAAGAGCACACTGGCCATGACAGACTGGTAGAATATGAGCAGAAGTTGGCTGCAGACATTGAAGGACCTCAGCCTTCTGAGGAAATAGAGCCTGCTTTGGCCTTTCCTGTAAAGTGCATCAGAATTTGTGGACCAGTCCAGCTTATTGTCCAGATGCACTCCTAAGTACTTGTAAGTACAGACAGTCTCCACATTCTCTCCCCCAATCGAAACAGGCACCAAGGGCGGGGTGGAGCGCCTGAAATCGATCACCATTTCCTTGGTTTTGGTGGTGTTCAGGTGCAGCTGATTGTTTTGGCACCATCCTACAAAGTCATCCACCAGTCCCCTGTACTCCTCTTCCTGACCGTCTCTTATACACCCCACAATTGCAGTGTCATCTGAAAACTTCTGCATGTGGCATGTCCCAGAATTGTAGCTGAAGTCAGTCGTATACAGGGTGAAGAGCACGGGGGAGAGAACCGTTCCTTGTGGTGCTCCTGTGCTGCTAATCACTGTCTCTGATGTTATGTCACCCATCCTTACAAACTGGGGCCGCTCTGTGAGGTAATCAGTGATCCAGGTTACCAGGCTAGGCTGCACTCCAATCCGCACCAATTTCTCTCTCAGCAGCAGTGGTTGTATGGTGTTGAATGCGCTGGAGAAGTCAAAAAACATGATTCTCACAGCACAGCCACCCTTATCCAAGTGAGCGTGTACCCTGTGAAGAAGGTACAGGATAGCATCCTCCACTCCCACGTTCTCTTGGTAGGCGAACTGCAGAGGATCCAGTGCGTGGCGTACTTGGGGTTTGAGAAAGTTACGCAGCAGCACTCGTTCAAAAGTTTTCATTAGGTGTGAGGTGAGGGCAACCGGTCTGTAATCATTAAGTTCTTTGGGGTGAGTTTTCTTTGGAACAGGCACCAGGCATGACGTTTTCCACAAGATAGGAACTTTGCCTTCTTGTAGACTCCTATTAAAAAGGTGATGAAGAGGCTCAGCTAATTCCTCAGCACATGTCTTAAGCAGTCTTGCACAGATGCCATCAGGGCCGGCCGCCTTGGACTTAAGTCTTTTCAGTGTCTCTCTAACTTGATCAGTGGTGATTGTCGGCTGTGGGAGTGCTGGGTTGGGGTAAGGGGGGAGTGGGAAAGGGGTGGGTGGTGGGTTTGTTCCAAGTCGCAGAAGTGAGGAGCAGGGGAGGGGGATAGAGGTAGTGGGGATTTGTGAGCCTGCTGTGTCCATTGGTGGGGGTACTGCTGCATTGTTGATGATGGTGGGAGTGGTGGTGACCATAGGCAGAGAAGGAGGGTGTGGGGATGAAGTGTCCCTGTTAGTGAAGCTGGGTGAAGTAGTAACGGGAGTGGGGGGTTGTGAGTGGGGGAGATGGGAGCCTGCTGAAGAGTGGTTGTCAAGTGTGGGCTGGGGGGGTGTAGGGATAGAGGTGACAAGGGAAATTCTGCCCTCTGTGTCAGAGTTTCCAAACCGGTTGTAAAAATGGTTTAAGTCATTGCACATTGACAGGTCGCCTTCTGCCATACCTCTCTTCTTTCCACACCCAGTGATCTTTTTTATCCCCTGCCATGCCTCTTTAGCATTGTCCTTCATTTTCATTTCCACCTTCTTCCCATACGCCACCTTGGCCTCCTTCATTCTGCTTTTGAGTTCTCGCTGCACACTCCTCAGCTCTGTCAAGTTGTTTTCTTTAAAAAGCTTCTTTTTCCTATTGAGGAGTTGCTTGACATCCCTGGTTACCCAGGGTTTGTTGTTGGGGTAGCAGCGAATAGTCTTTGTTGGTACAACAATGTCCATGCAGAAGTTTATGTAGTCAGTAGTACATGCTGTGGCCTCCTCCAGGTCATCACTGCCCTGCAATAGACTCCAGTCAGTGGTTTCAAAGCAGTCCCTTAGTGCCTCCTCAGTTTCTGGTGACCATTCTCTAAAAGTGTGTGTGGTAACTGGGAGCCTTTGTACTTTTGGGATGTACAGAGGCTGTAGATGTATCAAATTGTGGTCAGATAAACCCAGTGGAGGAAGGGGGGTAGCACTATAAGCATCCTTCACGTTTGCATACAGGAGGTCAATGGTCTTATTTTTTCTAGTTGCACAATCAACAAACTGATGAAAGTTGGTGAGGGTGGAGTTAAGGGTGACGTGGTTAAAATCCCCCGTGATGGCGAAGAAAGCCTCTGTATGCTGCGTTTGTAGCCTTGCAACAGTTGCGTGAATGACGTCACAGGCAGTGTCCGGCACCGCTCTCGGAGGGATATAGACGCAGATTATTATACAGTGTGAAAGAGGGCAGGAAATCAGTGGAGCATTCAAAATACATATAGAGAAGATTAGGAGTGGTCATGAATACTGAGAAGCGTGACTGCCAGTATGCAGACAACACAGCTGTTGTACCATAAACAACTCGCACAATAACACTCTGCAGTGTACTGTATATCTGAGCGATTATTACAACTATTGTAAAAGTATGACAGATCACACAACACTAAATTATCTAAGAGTTAATGCAACACCAGAAACAGATATTCATTAGCACAAAGGTCATTCCACCCTTGTCCGGGGTCTTAAAGTGTGAATAGGGGTGGGTGGACTTATTTCAAGCCAGCCTCTATCTCATGAAGTGCCAAGTAAGTCTTCCTCTAACACTGACACAGAACAATAGGAAATGGCTCGACAATGCATCCCTAAAGCCAGTTTCACTGGGACACTGAGATGATTAAATACTACAACGATGTAAGAATTTCCCATTAATTAAATAGTTATCAGCTGAGGATGCAGCATTTCCATTCCACAAAAGAAGGTAATCATACTCGTGTCAATGGGAATACACAGTTACATTGCCTGGTGGAACTGTATACTTTGGTAGACTTGTCTGTGACAGAAAAGACAAAACATTGAAAATCACAATAACGTATCATTACAAAATATGGGTCCTATGGCAAAGCAAACACAGAAGAAGTGAAAAATACATTCCAATTGTTATTTTGTTCACACAGTTGGCCGACATGTATTTGAAGTTACTCAGCAAATCAGAAAAACTATAGAGCCTATATAGCACCATTTTGCTTTTTTTTTTTTTATTTTACTGATAACTGTACCCGATAGAGGTACATTTGCACAGAAGTTATTTTCAGATTATAATGTCAAACCTGAAATGTATGAAAATTAAACATGAACTTGTCCTATTTCACAATTGTCAAGCAAAATCTTCAGTGGTGCAGAGACCTCCGGTGCGATGCTCAGCTGTGAACTCCTGAGCATTTCAAGCTCGTTTTAAGTGTGTTGGTATGTTTACTAATGTCTTTGTGCCATTTGTTTTGCGTCTAAAATGCCTGTATATCTGTAATAGGCCTCTGTCCTCTGTCTTCTGTCTGTTTTTGTCAGTTAGTGCTTATGTATGTGGAGCATGGCACATGTGCAATAGTCGTGTGATGTTATGTGTATGTCCTGTCCTAAATGAGTCTTGCTCAGGGATGCAATCTTGCTCTGGGCCTCAATCTATTGTCACCCCTTTGGACCGGCACGTTTTCGAATTAGGGTCCATATCAAGATTCCTTGCATGTGTTTGGATAAACAATCACTGACATACCAACACTGACATGCCACTTCAGCCACTGAAACTGAACTCGACCCGTAACACAGCTGAGAATGACGCATCTGAGAGCCATGGCACCGCCCATCTATGGAACTGATTGGCTCATTCATACAGAAATGATTTTGAAGTTGTCGTTGTGTGAGGAAACCGGAACGCCCTTGCTAAGAGTTTGGCAAAATAAAATGAAATGGTGCAAGCCAAGATTTAGCAGCAATTTCCAGATAAAACAGTGAAGTACAATTTTTTTGTGGGCAAAAAATAACAACACAGACAGGAAGATGTGTGACAGTGATTCATTTGAAATACAACAGGCCTTGACCTCACATCAGCATCCCCAAATTCTAGAATTGCTCAGATGTTACATAATGAAATGTATAACACAGGCAATACTTCCATGCTTTGTCTTTGTTCACACACTCGTAACCAGGTGAGAATGATCTGATTGACACACTCTATCTCATCCCTAAGGGACTGCTATTCCAGTTGGTCCTCCAGCTCCATATCCTTTGGTGGTCCTCCAGCAGAGCTCTGCAGGGTCTCTGAACACTAGGGCTGTAACGATACACTCAACTCACGATTCGGTTTGTATCACGATTCATGACCTACGGTTCGATGCAGTCCACAATTTCACATTTGCCAACATTGTAAACCTTATAAATAAAAACTATGATAGTTTATAGGTAGAATATGTTAAAAGAGACTACTGATAATTTTAAAAAGTTTCTATATAATGATGATGATGCTTGGAAGCACTATCACTTCATATCCTGTGGTTGTTTTCTGGGCTGATGTGCATCAAAACACGATCACGATACTGCCTCCTTGTATCACGATACAATATCGTGACTCTGTGCATCACAATTTCTCGATTCGATACAATATCGTTACAGCCCTACTGAACACATCTATCATGACCTGCCTCGCCTAAGACGCTCATCAGGAAAAAACTGGCTGATCACTCCATCCATCTATGAAAAAGGAAACAATGTTGACTATTTACGTAAAACAACACATTACATCAACACAATATTAACGGCTTGTATTTTTGTGCAAATGAAACCTTTGTTATGAAAGCCTGCTCTTAGGTTTGCTGCATGATGTTTCTGCTGGCTAAGGAAGTTTGCAATCAGTGAAGTGAAGAGTAAATGTTATGCAAATGTGTCTGTTTAGTTCTACAGTACTATAAACAATATGGAGTCCCAGTAGCTGCAAATGGGAGGTTATATTGAATACACACTGTATATTGAATTTACTAACTTGTGAAATGGCATTCAGTTAAATTACAGAAAGTTGATTAAAAAATGCCTCGCTAAGCTTTCATCATCACAGATTCATTGACATACAGTTGAAGAGATCTGCAGTGCATTGGACTAAGCCAGCTGTAAAGTTTGTTTACTCACCCTGTTGAACTCAGTTGAGTCTTCATTGTCCAGTTGTTCATCCAAATGTAATCCATGTCCACTCCATAAGCATCCTGTTTCACTATGCTGACCACTGTCATCTTTATTTTAATGTTGAGCAAGTGCTTTGGTTCTCCTTCAGCTGAATACAGCACTCTCAATGGCTTCCTTTATGATGCCATGTTAAGCTTGTATCCACTGAAAATATTTGTAAGGGCATAGATTGATGGACAGAGACCAAGAATGATCATGAAGTTTCTTTGTGACATCCAGCCCCACCAATTGTATGGAGCCCCCCACATAAAAAGAGAAAGAGCTCAAATAATGAATTTTAAGAAATGCTCTCTTGTTACTATTTCATGCATTCATTTTATTTATTCAATTGAAATGAGTTTACGGATTCATTTTAGTCCTATGCTCACTTTCATTACTCCTTGTGTGCCCTGTCTAAACCCTTCTATTTTTATTTACACTATAAAACTCGTGTACAAGTGTAAGCAGAGGCGATTCCTCTTTGAGTACAAGGGAGGCGCCGCCTCCTGTCCAAAATCACGGAGAAATAGTATGTAAACTAATGCTTTACACGACTTAATATCATTGCTATTTCAGACCCAGCTCCATAGATGCATGTGCTCAACTTAGAGATTAAACCAATCTGTAATAAGATCCCGAGGCTCGCACAAGTTTTTTTTCCGCTCATGACAACGCAAGCGAGTCGAGTCTCAATGGACTTCAATGGCATGTGGGATTGTGCACTTTTTCAATGGCAAAATGCTAAACGGTCATTGGCTATTGCCGTGAAATTTTTTTAATTTTGAGACTGAGCCTCACTGGGAGTGAATGGAGAAGAGAGAGGAGGGGGGAGGGACCGGAGACTGGAGCTCCGACTTGTGATTGGGTGAACCCCGTGTCAGTAGGCTACAGTAGTTGATTTCATTTCGAAATGCGGATATGTTATTAATTTGACTGAGAAGTTTCGTCGTGATAACCAGTGGGGAAGCTATTCATTGCGTTGTACCCCAGTTTTGTGTACATATTCTTGTAAACCTAGTGTTGCGAATAAAGTCTTAATAGTGGCACGTCCTTATCCTTTTTAATCTCCCAATTCAAAAGTTGAGGTTGCCTACTTTTCGTTATTGCTAGCTTGCAAGAAAGCTAGAGAGCTATGCAAAATGAAATGCCAAGCATTGTGGATTAAATTCTGGCGAATTCCAGTCGTCCTTATGAGGAGAAAATGAATATCAAGGAGCAGAGCAGAGCACTGCCTAATATTGACTTGGTGAAAAAGGTAGGGAAGAACAAACTTTTCTTTTGAGCTTTCGTGGTGTCTGATCAACTGGTTAACTGCCAAGTCCCGTGAGTGGCGAGTCCTTTCCTACTGTGCTGTTAAGCCGTGCACCCAGTAATGAACAAAGACAACGAAGGCAAACTCAATCACATCATTATGTGGCGGAGGTAGGCCTAATGAATAATAATAATAATAAAAACATTTCCCTATGAATAGGCTACAAGGGGGATAATGATTAATGATTAACACATTTGTTTCAACAAGAGTCCTTCAGTGTGTGAGGGCAGGCCATATGTGACAGGACCAATATAAGGTGTGTGTCAAAATTGACCCCCCCCCCCTTTTTTTTTTTTTTGCGTTCTGGACATATTGTAATTGAACAGCCTCCCCTGTTTGACAGACTACCAGCCGCCACTGAGTGTAACGGAGGCTAACTAGCAGAGTTGGCGTGGAACGTTGGTAAAACCTCCCTCCGATAGCCCCATACAGTCTCGTGCCATTGGGCGATTAGTCTCTTTGCCAATAAATATGTTAATATTTAAAAACCCAGTTATACCCAGTTATCTTTATTTCCTATGAAGAGACATTAATAATGAATGTATCTTTATCCCTTGGGAGGGCTCTGTACAATTGGTGACCACAATGACCAAACTTGAAAATATTTGGCTGCCTCTATGTAATGTGTAGGGTTTGTCATCAGTTGAGTTGAAATGTTCGGCTGGAAAGCCAGTGATGGCATGATCCAAAATTGAACCAAATCTCCACAGACCGTTGCCAATGAGTAAAAACCATATAGGCACTCCTCTCTCTCGTGACAATGAGAGCTCAAAATAATAGTTGTGGTCCTGCCTTTGTGTGCAGATTAGATGGACCCAGAGGTGTTGAGAAAGATATCCAGTCTTACTTCAGGTCCTGGGAGGCCTCTGCTCGGATGTGGGGTGTCTCCACCGAGTGCTCGAACACCACTCCCTCATTGCCTGGGGAAATCAGAGAGGACATCTCCATTAGCAGGGCAGGTGGACCTCCAAGTGCAGGGGCATAGTTAAGAAAAATCTCCATCATAATCATCACTGGCTGTAATGCAATGGGCTGCAATGTCCCCATGGTTACCTGGTAAGATGAAAACTATTGAGAGGAAAACAAAACAACTGCCATAAACAACTACCTTTTTTATATTATTAATGACAAAACTATGACAGCATGTGGGATTCCTAATTATCATTTTGTGGCACTGGGGTTACACAGAACATTTTTCTTCAACTTTCGGCCTTGCTCATTGGTAGCTGTGTAGGCCTATAGAATCTTTGAATAGCCTAGAAAAACAGAGTGAAAAGGTCTTGACAAGGTGAGCATTTACACATCTAAAAAATACCCCCAGGTAGCCCTCCAAGGACAATCCACTCAACACCTTGTTCATTAAAGGCACTTTAATTGCATCTCGGTGGCTGGCCTAAGAATAGGCAAGCCAGGGTAATGATGTGGAGAATGTGTGAGATAGGAGGGCAGTCTCCAGAGGCCAGAAGGACAGGTACAGTACAAAGACTCAGACACCTAATGACAGACAGAGAGATGGAGGGGGGGAGGGGGGGGGGTTGTGAGGGTTGGGCAGGGTGAAAAGGCAACATGAGAGGAGGTGTCAAGGGAGTAGGTCGCAGTAAAAGAAAGAACGGTTGAAAGAGGAATGTGGTGTCAGAGGAGGAACAAACAGTGATGGGGATGTAGTGGGGAGGGCTAAAGGAATAGTGTCATTAGTGGGGAAGAGGAATGAGAAAAAGAGAAATGTGTGTCAATGTAATTTAGCTTTGTCAAGAGTATTATTCAAATATTCGTGCCAATAAAGCTTTATTGATTTGAAGGAGGAAGGCCTGTAGAGAAGGAGAGTGAGAAGCTGGGATAGGTGTGGAGAGAGAGAAAAGGAGAAAGAGAGTTCTCATTCTCTATCTTACAAGATGATACAGTACATACAGAGATTCTTTAAGCATATATATCTCTCTACTCTCTCTGGTACATAGGCCTCGTTTACATGAGACATTTAATTCAGAATGAACTCACTTTAATTCTGAATACAGCTTAATTCCTCTTTGATAACGCCATGTGAACACTTCACAATTTGGAATTCAATGAAAGATCAAAGTAAACTCGATGGAACTATTTAATTCTGAATTGCTAATTCGGAATTAAAAACAATGTAAATATAGCCATACTGTATGTATAATAATTGTATCCATGGAACATGGAAAGATAGTTGGGGAGCTCGATGTTCATTTGTTCTCGATGGGGTACTGTACTACTAATTTCTCTTCAGTTATCTCTGTCGTCATTGCACCTTCTCCAACTCCTCTATTACACATTTAACCTTAAAGGGGCACTAGGTAAGATGACGTCATTTGCACGGCGCCCGTGGCATGACTGTCTCAAAATCTACACCGTAATGAAAAAATGCTGTTCAAATAAACTCGGTGTGAGACTGTTTTTCATCACGGAAATGTTTTTCATCAAATCTGAATACGGTATGTAGAGCGATGTTTCAAATAAAAAGTGTTTCCCATGTCACTTGTTCGGTCCGACGCTGTCAAAAGTTGCATGTGGGGTTTTCTGACAGCGGACCATGGAAGTGGCCGCGAGAGCCATTGTTCACTTAAGGGCCGTACACACACGTCGCTGCTAGTTACTCGCTCAGCGGATGAAGTCAATAGAATGTCTACGTGTTCCAGCAAGTCTCGCTGGCGAGTAGGCGAGGAGAGTACAAGCGATGCGATGTGGGCGGGTTCCGAGATAAACTTATTTTATCTTCGAGCGACGCGAGTTAAGCGAGTAACCAATTGGAATGCAGAATACAGATTATTGACAGGTGACGTTGCCCCTGTGGTGTTCTGACCACCCAACTTCTGCACGCCATCACACTTTGGTTAAAAGTGCTGAGGAAAATGAATCCAATACAGTGTAGGCTACACCATCAAAGGCTCATATGCATGGTTGTGCACGATCAACGTTAAACAGCGTAAGCCTACATTTTGTTTCGTACGGACGTTATTGGCGCGGACAGCGGGAACCATGACAACCAGTAAACAAAATCACCCAGAGCGAGTGGCAAGTAGGCGAGTGAGCAAGTAGCGAGTAAATAGCAGCGACGTGTGTGTACGGCCCTTTGCAAATGACTCGCATAAACATCGCCTGATTCGGGACAGTGATTAATTAAACTTTTAATCCTACCTGGAGCCCCTTTAACACTCTCACGCACAAACATGCACGCGCCCAAGCACACACACACATGCACGCACACACATGCATGCACGCATGCACACACGCACGCACATGCACACACCTTGAACGTAGTTCAGAAATGACAGAATTCATTAAATCTACAATATCATCCTATTTAGTACCACTTCATTCTCTCATTCAATTGAACCATATGTGCCTCCTTCTGAGGGCAGCTATACAATAGGATCAATTAGAGGGCAGGCATGAGGGGCAGTGGACCCATCTCCTGACCCCAAACATTCTACTTGACCTTTACTGGCATTCACTGAATGAGTGCCACAATATGAGTGAAGTATACAGCATCTGCTAGATCAGTGGTTCTCAACAACCAAGCACCGCCCCTCTCAACTGTATCCTTCAACGCCCCCCCTAGGGCTCCTCAATGCCCGCTGGGGGGCTGTAACGCCCCCGTTGAGAAACACTATGCTAGATAGAGACCAGAAAGTAAAAAAGGGGGTGGGGTGTAAAGAATACGAAAAACAAAAGTTTTTCCAATATGTGTTTAGTTTGTGTGTGCGTGTGTGTGTGTGTGTGTGTGTGTGTGTGTGTGTGTGTGTGAGAGAGAGAGAGAGAGAGAGAGAGAGAGAGAGAGAGAGAGATAGAGAGAGAGAGAGGAGAGAGAGAGAGAGAGAGATAGAGAGAGAGAGAGAGAGAGAGAGAGAGAGAGAGAGAGAGAGAGAGTTAAGATGATGACAGTCCAAGAACCCGTACTGTGACTGAGATGGTCTGTCATGGTGCTGGTAACTGTGTGTGTCAGGTCTGGCCTGTCGATGGTGTCAAGTAGAAATGCAACTCAGCAACTATGTTGATGTTTGTGTGTGTGTGTGTGTGTGTGTGTGTGTGTGTGTGTGTGTGTGTGTGTGTGTGTGTGTGTGTGTGTGTGTGTGTGTGTGTGTGTGTGTGTGTGTGTGTGTGTGTGTGTGTGTGTGTTCGTACTGTATGTGCAGGTTTATATGTATGTGTATGTATGTGGGGTGCTCAGTGTGTATTACCTGTCACTCTGAGTTTATCAGTGCCAATGCTGATCTCCTGCTCATCCGCAGAGAACAGCACTCTCTCCCCATCACTGCTGCGGACCTCGAACCGCTGGCATTGTGCTTCCACCACCTCTGACCCTATGACACAGAGACACAAAAAGAAAAGGCATTATAAAACAGACTATGTTGCATTAGAAGGCTATTTTTTTCTCGCAATCACTTTTTTTAATCCTGCTGACTTGTTGTCCTTGCATCAGTTACTAGTCCCCTAGTTAACTAGTTTTCAAAGTGAGAAGTCCACACACAAATCCTTTTTGTTGTATTTTATTATTTCATGGGAGGATTACGTTTCGACCTCAACAGTCTCAATAGTGGATGAAAACTACAATTGGCCTTCGTCCTGCACCTTTTCCTGGGATGTGCACAATCCTCTCCTTTAACCCCCATTACCTAGTCCATGACTTGCCACGTAACCAAGAAGCAGTACTTGGTCACGGTATGTCAACATTGAAGCTGCATTGAGGCAGCAATGAATTCAAAATCCATTCATAAATCAGAAAGCCCATGTCCACTCAGATAATGCGACAGTAGCAGGTGGAAAGGAACGACCTTGGCACTGCCCGCCCAGGTAAACAGAAGCAGCTCACAGAGCAGGAGTGGCCACCATACAACCACCACAGCTCTGAATCTTTTGTGCTGCAGCGCTGTGGTGAGAGAAGGCGAAGCCCAGGGCTGGATTGGCCATCTGGCATACCGGGCATTTCCCGGTGGGCCCTGCACCTTCGTGGGCCCCTATTTTCAGAAATGTAAAAAAAACCTTTTTTTAAACATTTTTTTTTTGCATTTCTGAAAATAGGGGCCCACGAGGAGGCGGGGCCCACTGGTGAGTCAAGTCTGCACTGCTAAATATGAGAGGCCCCTTTAAGCCAAAAGTGCCTGGCCCCCTATTTCTGCCCCCAGTCCAGCCCTGGCGAGGCCGCTACACCAATCTGCAGCACAATAAGATTGGGGTCAAACATTCTGCCGTAGACGCATGACCCTTTCGCTCAGCTCTTGACATTGGGCCATCCTTCCACCTGAATGGGGTTGGGGGGCGGAGGGCAGAGTGGGCGGGTGTGGAGTGTGTGTTGGGGGGGGGGGGGAGGGGGATAGGGCAGGGAAGAGGGGTCAAGGTGGGTGGTGGTGAGGCTCTTGACTCTCCGTGAAGGACAATTATTTACAGAGTGCCGGGCCTGCTGCATGCATAGTAGTGGTGTCAACAATGATCGATTCGGCGATCCGAATCGATGCGGGGCATGGACGATCCAGAATCGATCCAGCAAGTTCCAGAATCGATCCGGCAATTTTTTTAAGTTTCAATTACTTCCATGGATATTTCGGGAGCAAATGAATGTTAAATTAAATAAAAGCACTTCAAAACATTGCAAGACTGATACAGACTGATACAGAAAACAGCCAATAAATTGTTGCTCAGTATCTGACTACTTGTATTGCCTCATCATGACTGATTAAACATTTGCTTTGCTTTCAATAGAAATGTAATGCATTGCAATGCATTGTAGAATTGAATTGAATCGGATCGGATCGGATCGGATCGGATCGCATAGAATCGAATCGAATCGCTACCTCCCGAATCGTGATCGAATCGGATTGTGAGGGCAGTGGCGATCCACACCACTAATGCATAGTGTATGCCCTAGCGCGAGGGGAAATACGAAGGGCTGGATTTGGCAACTGACTGACTGCATTTGAAAGTCAATGCAGGGATTAGGTAGTTAAAAAGGTGAAATGATTTGAATAAGAGCTGGTGGATGTTTCCGTGATGGGAGGTAATCTGTTGGGTTAAACGTCCCCGAATTATGCATGACTTAATAAAGACGTGGTGGGGTGAGCTCTGTCTGGAAATGGTAAAACAAAACTCAGCCCCGGCTGCATAACTCTGCATGTAATTTGCTTGTTATTTTGAAATATGTTACATAAGAAGCTGAGTGTTGAGTTAAAGCACTTGGATATGAGGTTGAGTGGTAAAAGGAAGAAATGTTATTATGAAATGTCTGAGAACATGACAGCTTTTACTCTGGCTGGTGTTGGAAGGTATTATGCACTGTAGACGTGCTGGCAGGTGACCAACGGGGGCTTGTTACTGAATAATACAAGCTGTTTCTACATTTGAGTAATTTTCCTGCTAACGTCGCTGGCTAGATGCAAACTTGAACCGCAACAATAAATTGTGCTTTATATTCATCCATATGTTCAGGCTTTGTCTCTGCAGAGGATATTTAGAAAGCCTCCCTCTCCCTGTCCCCTGTAATGCTCTGATATTGGGAAGCAAGAAGTGCTTAACCTGCAATGAGCCCCCTGACCTCAGACTCAGTAGTAGTCGCCATGATGAACAAGAGCTGGAATTCATAGAGACAACTGTGACAGGATTCAATTACAGCGGTTCAGCAGGACACCATCCCTCCTGATGCACTTCAGGGGTGAGTTTCTCAAAAGAGAAGTTGTTAGCCTGTTAGCAACTTCGGTAGTTGCCAATGGGAAAATGCATTGAAAACAACAAAGTAGCTAATGTAGTAAGCAATTTTGCTTTTGAGAAATTCACCCCAGGTCTGTTAGAATTATAGGCCCATTCTGGGAAAGAATACGATTTTCGGAATTGTTGTATTCGGTGTACTCTGTGGTTTTGCTTGATTTGGGGTTGTGGCATGTGCTATGCACAACAAACTGAATTTCTCAGGCATGGTCATACTGTAAGTGTACTCACTTGTGTCTTTAGCTGTGTCTTGAAGCATATTTCATACAAACAGTATTGCATTCCCAAGGCCATATCTGCTGCCACGAGATGCACGGCAAGGAGTGCTGCTGGGGAGTTGGCAGAAAATGGCATGCATCCTGCCATGCCATTCTCCCACAGTGCATATAGCTGACACTGAGCACCCGTGGCCAATGGGATTTCAACTGGGGGATTACATAGCCAAACGGAGTCCAAGGCCTGCTGTACAACACAATAAGGCCATCTGAACACGGGAAGCAGAGAACCAATGGAAATCCCATGGAGATCTCCACATCTCTAGCTTGTGGAGAGGGAAAGTATCAGCTGCAGTACAGTATGTTATATCATTGGTAACACTTTATTTTAGGGATACATCTATAAGCACTAATACATACAATGTTAATGCCTGCATAAGTAACTTGTAAGGCATGTACTAAGCAAACGCTAAGGCCTACTAGGTCCTTACTAAGGTTAAATTGGAAATAAATCCCTTATTGTGCATGAACAAGACATTTGCGAATACATGCCTAACAAATGTTTCATTTTGCTTTGTACATGCCTTACAAGTTACTTATACAGGGACATTGTATGCATTAGTGCTAATAGATGTATCCCTAAAATTAAGTGTTACCATATTATTGTATTTGTGTAGGCCTATGTCTTGCTCTGCAGTGTGCGGGGCTGCATATCTAGCTCTTTCTGAAACACACATGCACAGGAATTCCCCCCCCCCCTCCTCTCTCTCCCCCTCTCTCTCTCTGTGTCTTTGTATGTTTGATGGGGGAAACAGTGGGGTTTGAAACCACTTATCAACTAAGCAACCCAAGTTTAGCAAGACACCCACCAGAGAGCCATATGGATGCGTCCAACCGGAGGCACTAAGACACGGCAGCGATCAGGGGAATTGCCACTCCCTGCTCTATTAAGGCCATTACAAACGCACAAACTAAGGCACAAACATACGCTGGACTACAAAACAGATACTGACATGGAAATGGGGAAACTATCAACTGAAGGGAAAAGTAACCAACCTCAGATCTCCAGGGCTTAGATAACAATAGGTACAACTAATGCTTAATCCATATAGTGACCATGGGCACATTTGTCTCAACAGGGTGTGTGTGTGTGTGTGTGTGTGTGTGACTGTGTTTGTGTCTGCTTTTATATTGGGCAATTGCAGTGTCCATTAGTCTTATTCTAATGTGAACAATGCTTCGGGGGCTTTTATGTGCCATTTGAAGCAGGTGCGTGTGTGTGTGTGTGTGTGTGTGTGTGTGTGTGTGTGTGTGTGTGTGTGTGTGTGTGTGTGTGTGTGTGTGTGTGTGTGTGTGTGTGTGTGTGTGTGTGTGTGTTGCAGCCACTTATAGCATCAAGAGTCAGCCAACTAGAAGCAGACCAGATACCACAGGGTCACTGGGGGTACTTATCTATTTGCTTTGAGTAGTGTATGTCGGTGCTATTGTAGATGTACATCCTTTTCCCAAACCAACAGACTTCCGTCAAATGTATGCAATGTCATAAAGGCATGGTAATGGTAATGTTTACATATGCACAATGTTTTATATGGTAATGTTTTTGTTTAGGCCTACATATGCACACAGATACAGTCGAGCAAAGAGACAAAGATGCAGACAGAAAAATGCAACAAAACAAAACAAAGACAGATTGACAGGGTACATAATAATGATTTTTTATGTATTTGCAAAAAAACATCTTTTTGCTGGCATTAATCCTTACGTTTTCCATGAACTCATAAACTAAAACCAGAACAACGCTAACAACAGTATGACAGTATGCAGGGGCGCCGTCAGGCGGGGAAAAGTGGTACTGATTCTAATTGCCCAGACCAATGCAACGGCCCGTCCGCGGATGGCAATTAATAGCCTAATAATATTAGAACTAAAATTCTTGCCTTTTAAAAAAATGTCTATTTATAATGAAATGGTAATTGGAAATGAACGTAGGCCCATTAAACACACAACTATCGATTTCCATAACGTTTTCGTCAGTTCTTTAGGACCCTTCCCCCCTTAGCTCTTGCGAAATGGTGCGGTCCAATCTGGCGGCGCGCGAGGCGTTGAATCGCACAGCGTGCGTCCGAAATGCTGGCAGCAGGAGTACAGAGCGACTTGAGGTCTTCTTAACCCATAGAATGTTAGAATTTTAGTAATATAGGCTACAGTAGGCTACAATCTATGTCTTAACCACATGATGGTGAGCTGGTGGTGACAGAGTAATGTAGTCAGGTTGGCAAAAACTCAAGAAAAGACGGCAGAAAGAAGAGAGGGTCAGAAGCAGGCAACTGGTCACTCAATTTTTCTCCAAGAAAGAAGTTATGCTCACTCAATGACATTGCGTTTGCAAACGCAATCAAATGATAGGCCTAACTAACAAACAGAGTTCTTGGATAAACTTCCAAGAGAGCACGTTAGCATGGCTCCTATTTAAAAATTCCACCTTTATTCTCACCGCGAGCAAACGGCAAAAGTGATAAACTACTTAGCCTCCAAACATAATAGCCTACTTTCCCGACTACCATAGCCTACTGCTGAAGCGATTGCAGGGCTGACAGAATCGCTTGCTTCGTGGGTATTAAGTGCCAAAATAATGTTTTTTTATATAACTAAATGGTTCGGCCATTATCCTGCATAGCAATGGCACAACACGCATGATGGAGGGGTTGTTGTTTTGTCCATATCAAATTTGTAGATTATATCCGCGTTTCGTGATGAATGTTGCACGTCTATCAACTGTCAATGTCAGCGCGGTGTGGACCAACAGCGCAAGGGGGGAACACAACACTCGTTGACCTGCTTTTGTTTGTGTTCGGTTTTGACCCTCTCATCAGTAAAGTTTTGGTTCTCTCTGGTCACCCAACAGCATCAGTTGAAACTTAAGTGAGGGGAATGAAGGCTGATTTGACAACAACTTGTAGCCTAAGTTTTGGATGCTCTCATCAGCCATTTAATTATCATGTTTGTGCAGGAGAGCGGTGCCTTTGACAAGTGGTGGCTATTTTTACTATCATTCTTCACAACAATGTAACAACACAGAGTAGGCTAACCTAATGGCTAGGGCAAGAGATTTTCTTGTTCTCATGAAGTTACAAAGAGTTTTACCCTTGGCACGAAATAGGCTACATGCTTATCGGACGTCTAAATTAGACTAATGTCAGCGTGGTGCTGATGGACAGCGCACCACAATCTGTTAGTCACGTTCAGTTTCAGTCCGACGGAAAACTTGGAAGGAAAAAAATGAACAGCGATTTGACGAGACAGCTGCAGGTTAGATAGGCTATTGCCGTCAGTCACCAAATCATTTTGGATAATCTGCGCACACGGCACAGCCTATGTCTAATACCAGACTGATGCGGACTACCAATAAGCTCTGTGAGTGTAACCCTATGGAATTGCGTCCCGTAGGCTACCCAGGCGGCTAACCACACGGGGTAGGCGCAAAGAAAGGAAAATTGTCTCTATGTTGAGTAGCTATCTGCGCCATTTTAATTAAGAGTTCATGGAAATGATATTGGGAAATCTGTCTTATTTGAATATGGAAAAACAAAAGCCTCAGCTTTTCTGACCATAATGCTTTATGTCTTTCAGAATGATTATTTGCCTCCTCTGAAGATTCTTAACAATTCAAATTAGGCCTATATAAATCTATGTTAGATTCATGCTCTTCATGCCCCCCTCCGCTCCCCCGGATAACAATAATAATAATTTAAAAAGAAAAAAAAAAGAAAAAAAAGAAAGGGGGGGGGGGGTTGGGGCTTAGGCCCAAAATTAAAATCTTTCATAGGGCCCAAAATTCCTGGCGGCGCCCCTGACAGTATGTGATATTTTAAGTGATTTTTACCCCCCAGATTATTGTGGGAAATCGCATCAGTCTTTTGAACCTGAGTTTGGTTTTGCAATGACATTAAAATGGCATTTGTACTGGCCTTACTGTACCGGCGTTCACCCATTCTTAACAAGACAGCAACAAAGCTTATAGCAAATACAGAAACACTCAGCATGGTTTTTTTCTGCCTTTGTTGGTCTCCACTGGACCAACTGTACCTGGCCTTTGCTTTGCTTTCTTTGCTTGAATGATGAGGCAAAAACCCCAATGTAATTTATTGCTAAGTTTGCCGACCTCCCATTACATCTTCACATGCCCCACTAACCCTGAAATACTCACAAAGGCCGAGGTAACAGATTGTGTGTGTGTGCGTGCGTGCGTGTGTGCACGCGTGTGTGCGTGTGCTCTCTAGTGTCCAGTTCACCTCTTCCTCTTGTTCTGTCATCATCAGTTCCACCTTTCCACACTTGTCCCTGCTCACCCTTTCACCTCTTTCCTCAGGCAGCCGAAACCACGTGTTGCCACGACAACAGACAGAGGCGAAAAAGCTGAGAGGCTGGGGAGGAACTGGCTTGCTGTGGAGTGATGGCGCTAGTTTGGTTGCGGACAGGCAATCGTCACAGCTGTCAATTAGTGGTTGGAGTGGGGTGTCAGTCATAATCAGGCCACATTACGGAAGATCAATCCCTAGGCTAGCGCTCCATTCTGACAGGCTGGTGGGCCACTGATGTTGCCACATTGGGGATCTTTGCACTCCTCACGTGCCCTTTCAGGACTACAGACATTCTGTCAATCTAAGGGAAAGCTCCAGTGTACTGCATAGACTTGCCAAATCAGGCTGATTCATTTGGGCTGCTATCCACTCAGAGTTTTTCATCAAAGCGATGTGTACATGCGCAATAAACAGACACACACACACACACACACACACACACACACACACACACACACACACACACACACACACACACACACACACACACACACACACACACACACACACACACACACATTCACAGAGAGAGAGAGAGAAAGAGAGAGAGAGAGAGGGAGAGAGAGAGAGAGAGAGAGACAGAGAGAGAAAGAGAGAGAGAGAGAGAGAGAGAGAGAGAGAGAGAGAGAGAGAGAGAGAGAAAAGAAAGAGTTTATGGCAGAAAGTACCAAATGACACGATAAAGTGGCAACTGTTGTGACTGTCACATACTGTGTGTGTGAATGTCATCTCCAAAATCCAAAGGCATAACTGTGTAGTTATTCCCATGGAAAGGAGATCTGGAGATCTGTGGTTAGAAGCAGTATTTTTTCATGGCATGTCTAATTAAGGTCATCCATACATGTGTGTAAATAATTTGAAGAGTAAAGAGAGACGGCGAGAAAATTAAGAGGAAAGGCTTAATGAGTTGTGTCTTCGGGTTTAAGTAAACATCCACACATTCGCTACGCCGCCACGTTAACTCCATCGGCTACGCAGGAATGAGGCAGATAATTTCCCAGTACCGAGTGAGAATTCTTGCCTGCAGTTGGTGTGCTGTGATCTCACTTGCTTTCTGCTGTTGTTTTTTATTTCCTCTTAATCTAGCCCCTTTTGTGTTTATATAGAGCTAAGTGTAAGGAGGAGAACTCATTACTAAAACGGTAATTTATGCACACATTTGATTAATCCCCTCTCAATTGCTTTACGGTGATGCACCGATACCACACTTATGCGCACCCACAAAATAACACAGCACCGTAGAGACTCCACGAAGAGATAGCACGCAAACACTTAATTTGGAGAGATGAAAGAAGATAGGTATTAACTCTGTGTGTGTGTGTGTGTGTGTGTGTGTGTGTGTGTGTGTGTGTGTGTGTGTGTGTGTGTGTGTGTGTGTGTGTGTGTGTGTGTGTGTGTGTGTGTGTGTGTGTGTGTGTGTGTCTCGGTTTGTCTCTTTTTGTGTGTGCCTGTTTTTGTATCTATGTGGGCTCCAAAAGTTTCCATTAGGGTCCTTTTTGGGGAGTTTTTCTTGCTTTTATGTAATTGGGAAAATTACAGTATAAAAACCAGTCTCGCTTAGGGTTAGGGTCTGTTTTGGTCTGGGCACAGTTAGATATAATGTAATTAGACATGAATGGGATTTAATGCACATTTCTCACAATTAACAAAAACAAGTTTGTGTGTGTGTGTGTGTGTGTGTGTGTGTGTGTGTGTGTGTGTGTGTGTGTGTGTGTGTGTGTGTGTGTGTGTGTGTGTGTGTGTGTGTGTGTGTGTGTGTGTGTGTGTGTGTGTGTGTGTGTGTGTGTGCGTGCGCGTGAGTGTGAGTGTGTGTGTGATTGAAGAAGACACTAGTGGCGATATTGTGTTGTGTTTTTGCTGCCCTTGTGATCTCGCACTTGAATTGATTTTCGCTTCTATAAGCTAATGAACAATTTGGTGTTTTTTGAACAAATCTGGTGTCATAATGGTGCTGTGTGCTCTGTTAGAAATGCTAAATTGCTTTTTGTACATGTATTGGCACCTGGCTGAGATGTAAGCCATTTATTTACCTAGGCCTATGTAACTTTTGTTTTTTTGTGATTGTCACGCCATGGCCCTTTTTTGTGCTTCTGTATTCCAAGAATTTGTAATAAAGGTGTGCTGAAAATTCAATTCTTTCTGAGAGTCATAAGAGTCATAAGGTTCTGTGTAATTTCTTTCTTTCTCTCTTTCTCTCTCTCTCTCTCTCTCTCTCTCTCTCTCTCTCTCTCTCTCTCTCTCTCTCATACTCCATTCTTTTTAGTGTGTGCGTGTGTGCGCATGTGCATCTCTCTCTCTCTCTCTCTCTCTCTCTCTCTCTCTCTCTCTCTCTCTCTCTCTCTCTCTCTCTCCCTCTGTAAGAAAAAAAACAGATCCAACAATTTAAAACTTCAAAGCAGGGGGCAAAGAGCATAAACAGAATGATACATACATACAGATTGATGAATAGATACACAACTGTTAAGAAACCTCCTGTATCCTGCTCTGATTTTCTGTGTTCCTTCTTCCAAAATGTTTATTTGCCTTTTTCTCTGGGTAGCAAGGTGTGTGTGTGTGTGTGTGTGTGTGTGTGTGTGTGTGTGTGTGTGTGTGTGTGTGTGTGTGTGTGTGTGTGTGTGTGTGTGTGTGTGTGTGTGTGTGTGTGTGTGTGTGTGTGTGTGTGTGTGAGAGAGAGAGAGAGGAGAGAGAGAGAGAGAGAGAGAGAGAGAGAGAGAGAGAGAGAGAGAGAGAGAGACAGACAGACAGACACACACACAGACACACAGACAGAAAAAAGAGGGACAAGAGGGAAAGAGAGAGGGGGAGGTGGGGTGTATTTGGGGAACAGAAAGTGTCTAATGAGACCAATGTTTTTATTGTTGTAGCCAGGGGCAGTGACCTAACTGGGTTAGATGAACCCCAAAAGCATCCGGTGTGATCCCGGCAAGATCATGGTATGCCTCAGTACCAGCATCTAAAATTATCATTATTATTTTATTCTTAGTTTTAATAGCAAAATAATATAAAAACGAAAATGGGTTCTTGATCCCCATTAGCTTTTGTACTAAACAAAAAGAAAAGTATTATATTACTGTTTCTATTTGACTTTGAATGCCCCCAGCACTATATATTTACTATATTACCAAAACTTTTGGTCACCCCTCCAAATGATCAGAATAAGGTGTCTTAATTACTTGGCCTAAAGGTGTGTATAATAAAGCACCTAGACACAAAGACTGTTTTCACAAATGTTTACGAAAGAATGGGCAGCTCTCAGGTGCTTTGTGAATACCAGGGTGGAACTGTCATAGAATGCCAACTATGCAACAAATCCAGCCAGTCATGAAATGTCCTCAGTCGTAAATATTCCACATTGAACTGTCAGCTTTATTATAAGAAAATGGAAGAGTTTGGGAACAACAGTAACTCAGCCATGAAGGGGTAGGCCACAAAAACTGACAGACAGGTTTCAGGGGATGCTAAGGTGAGATAGTGCACAGAGGTGGTTGACTCTTTGCACAGTCAATTGCCACAGAGTTCCAAACTTCATGTGACCTTCAGATTAACCCAAGCACAGTACGCAGAGAACTTCATGGAATGAGTTTCCATGGGCAAGCAGGTGCATCCTAGCAAACCAACGGATGCAGGTGTCTAAAGGCACACTGTCACTGGACTTTAGAGCAGTGGAGACACATTTTCTGTGAGTGATGAATCACGCCTCTCCATCTGGTAATCTGATGGACAAGTCTGGGTCTGGAGGTTGCCAGGAGAATGGTACAATTCAGACTGAATTGTGCCGAGTGTGAAATTTGATGGAGGAGTTATGTTACTTTTCTGTTGGCCTATTGTTTTCTCTGTGGTCCTGTTGGTGGTTTGCCTGGTTCTTGCCCTAGCTGTGTTCCGCAAAGCTTCATGAGCTCCACTGCTAGGTCTGGGACACTGTAGCAGGATTCCATTTCTCCAGTCAATAAACAATTGTTGCAAAGCGGGCCAAAAAAAGTTCACCCTCTCACCCCCTGCATCTCCTCCCTTCAAGAGCCATCATTCTAGAGGCTACACCGGCACTCTAGAGCATTCATTGGGTTTGCTGAATATTTCACACCGCTTTCATAGTCTTGATTGAGTTGGGGGTGGTGTCTATTTCTCACTCAGTCTAGGTGAGGTGGAGTAGGGGATAGTAAGTTGACCCGGAAGACTCGGTAGTGGTGTTGCTTTCGTCTTCTACTTATTTATGGGGAGTTAGGCGCACTTAACTAGCTGCTTGCCAACTTACTACCATGAAAACTGCACGTTTTGGTAATAAGCTTTCTTCATGTTTTTGATATATTTATGTTACAAAGCCATTTCCAAACAATGCTGGCCACATTATATAAATGGGGACTTGTACTGACAGCGTTGAACGCTGTAACTTAACACAATCTTGGAACTCAGTTAAATGAATCAACATTTTTGTCACATGCTTTTATTGTGACTGTGCATTTTAAGATGATCAAGTCAGCATGGACCACAAAAAGGGCGTTTTTAGCCAGTAGGGCAAAGGGGCAGATGCTTTAGCACCACCTTGTCGCGATCTGTGCACCCCTATGTCCAGTAGTGGATCTGCCTGTCCAACATATTTGTGTCTTTTATTGATTATGATTTTATCCGTCTTTGGGAAACATTCTTTTTACACAGTGAACAACAAAGGTCCTTTGAATGATTTATAAAGTTGACTACTGCCAAAACATCCTCTCTTTACCTTACATCCTCTATTAAAATGCTAGGCAGTGTGTCAGATATGGGATGAGCTACGGCGGGTGGTGGTTGGGGGAGACTTCAAACTCCTTGAGAAGTGAACACATAAAACAAGCATGCAAGATGTTTTATGTATCAAGGGAGGAGGCATCAGGATCTCATCATCATATCTGAGCACACATCAGAAAACTGATGAGGCTTTTAGACCCTGCACATGATTACACACACACACACACACACACACACACACACACACACACACACACACACACACACACACACACACACACACACACACACACACACACACACACACACACACACAGAGAGAGAGAGAGAGAGAGAGAGAGAGAGAGAGAGAGAGAGAGAGAGAGAGAGAGAGAGAGAGAGAGAGAGAGAGAGAGAGAGAAGGAGACATAGAGACAGAGAAAGAGAGAGAGAAAGAGAGAGACAGAGAGACGGATGGATAGTGTGCGGTAAAAGCTTTCCTAGCATTGCTACTGAGCTTTCACTACTTTACGATGCTGGTGTGCATGAGTCACAAGAGGCCTGAGGTTTGACACACGTAGGTGAATGATCTTCGCACGCCACGAAGACTCTCCCAGGACAAGGACACTTTCACTTTGGCAGACATTGCAGGAGCCTTGGCAAGGAAGAAAGAGGATGAGGAAGAGAGAGAGAGAGAGAGAGAGGGTAAAAAAAAAACTCTCATCGAGCCCAACTTCACTCGCTGAGGGTGATTTAGAAGATTAACGGCAGCGGAGGAGTATTAACGAGCTTTGCGTGATCATTAATTGATATGGATTCTCCCTTCATCTGAAAGGGAAGGATTGATGGTGGCTCAGATCCAATCTGAAGTCATTGCTAAGCTGTCACTTGCTTGAGCGGAGGCCTGTGTGCCGGAGAAGCTTCCTGTACGAGGTCAAAGACACACAGACTGCCATGTGGCCATCAAACGCCACTCTCATAAAACTTTCAGGCCCCTGCAATAACTATGTACTGTATACGGATGTTGTCCTCTTTTGCTTTTCTTACTTACAGCGTACAGTCACTAACTTGTTGCAAATACTGGTAACTGCATACAGAAGGCTACTGCAGTGCATACAGTATAGGCTACTTTATGTCAGACACCACACACATTCCACTTACTGTATTCATATCAGTCTTTGTTGCCACTGCAACTATGGATGATACTGCAATATTCAGAGTAAAAAAAAATGTAGGTCAAAAATTCCATTCATAGCAACACATTTAATAAGTTGTAATAAGTCACCTATAAATAAATGCGGTAGGAATCTCCATGTTTTAGTATGGTTAGCATCTCGACACTGCAAATGCTGCAGTTGTTGTTGTTGCGTTTTTACTGCTGGTCAGAGGCTTGGTGTTTTGATTTTTAGAGCTCTGAATTTACTTCAGCCAACACAGCCAAGCTGATGCAATATAAAGAAATGCTAGCACTGTTTTTATACAGTTATGAAATGCTAAAATGGCAAAAAAAGAGAAAAAACTGACCCAAAAAAGTCACCCCTAAGAAGTTTTTACCCTTTCTTATATAAAATATATCGGTGCTGTGTGCACTTCTGGTCCTCACGTTTGAAATTTGGCGCATAAAAACAAGGCACCCCTTTGCCTTAGTACCCGATACATGCAGTGATTAATGGTTTGCTAAAGATAAATTATTTATCCGCACTGCACAACAGTCATTAATAAAACTGTGTGTGTGTGTGTGTGTGTGTGTGTGTGTGTGTGTGTGTGTGTGTGTGTGTGTGTGTGTGTGTGTGTGTGTGTGTGTGTGTGTGTGTGTGTGTGTGTGTGTGTGTGTGTGTGCCTGGCTGTGTGTGTCTGGCTGTGTGAGAGAGGTGAAAGTGAGCTTTTTTATCATCTGCATTAATCAGCCTCTGGGCTTATCTGTCAGAGGTGGGCTTTTCCTGGAGAGAAAAAAAAGATGCACACTGAAGCTTTTGATATTACTGTCACGGACGTCCTGAAACCACCATGCACACACATCACACAGCCATATAGAGTAGAGCCAATGTTACGTATTCAGAGAGAGAGAGAGAGGAGCGAAGGGGGGAGGGGGTCTAAGTGACCTTTATGCTTTGTCTTTCCCAATGTGGATGCGCTTCAAAAGAGCAGCTTTGTCAAGTGTTTTGCCATCACAGATGCCGTGAGTTCATTTACAGAGTGTGTACTGTATGTGTTTTGCTGTTTGATTAGGGACCGCGGGGCTAAATGGAGAAGAAAATTGTGTGGACCTCCCAGTTCCACCAAGCGAGGTGAAGATCAGTGGTCCTGTGTGGTGTTCCTAGCCCAGCCCAGCACAGGGCTTGGACAGTTGGGTAAGAAAGCTTTCCAGAATACCGAAAACTAATGAGGGCCTTGGAAATTGCTTTGAACCACACTTGTCCTCATTTCACACAGGCAATTAGGAGCTGTGCTTTGACAAAAACACATAGGTTTCCCCCGGAGGCCGTTGGAGATGACCTATACGGCAGCCTCATGGCAGGCTCGCCTGGCAAAAACAACCCGAAGGGAAAAGCCAGTGAGCAGTACACATCAGAACAAAAAAAGAGGCAAGACTGGAAGTGTACCTTCCTGCAGCTACAATATCCAGAAGCTGTTTCTTTCATCCTTGTTTCTTTGTGGTGCGTAAACAACACCGAAAGAACAGCTTCAATAATTAAAGGGGAACTATTAGGGAGTATACAGAAAGGACAAAAAAACCCCCAAAATTAATCACCAAAATAGCATTATTGGAGAGGGCTTCCAGGTGGAAGTAATGAGTTATGTTCTAGCAACATTGACCTTTCATTTAAGTGCTTATTACAATTCTTACAAAATATAGACAAAGTGGAACTTTATAGTGTATGTGTGTGTGTGTATGGGGGGGGGTGTATTTGGTTCCAGTCGCCTTTGAAAGGCAACGGAAGTTGACAGTTATTGGAAATGTGTGTGTATGTGTGTGTGTGTGTGTGTGTGTGTGTGTGTGTGTGTGTGTGTGTGTGTGTGTGTGTGTGTGTGTGTGTGTGTGTGTGTGTGTGTGTGTGTGTGTGTGAGAGCGCACACATTTTCATTGTCACGTATGTCCTCGCATAACCTTGCACTTCATTGCTTTTCCAAAATGCATTTTGGCCCCCTCTCACTGTGTTTGTTCCACCTGCTTTGTCACCACAGTAATGAAATCGGCTATCCACCTTTCTGTCTCCTTCTCTCTTCTTCCCTCTCTTTCTCTCCCCTCATCTTTCTCATATGAAGAGAACTAATTCATTATTTGACCAGCACTTACAAAAATGAAAAGTCAATATGAGGAGGTAAAGCAGAAAGTCGTGTGTGTGTGTGTGTGTGCTTCTGCATGTGTATATGTCCGTGTGTGTCCGCGCATGTGTGTCCGCGCGTGTGTCCGTGTGTGTCCGCATGTGTGTGTCCGTATGTGTCCGTGTGTCCGTATGTGTCCGTGTGTCTGTGCTTCTGCATGTGCATGTGTCCGTGTCCTTGTGTGTCCGTGTGTGTGTGCTTCTGCATGTGCATGTGTCCGTGTGTGTCCGTGTCCTTGTGTGTCCGTGTGTGTGTGTGTGTGTGTGTGTATGTGTATGTGTCCGTGTGTGTGTGTGTGTGTGCACATGTGTGTGTGTGGTGAGGAAGATACATACATATTGTGTCATAACATTTTGTATGTTTTGAAGCTCTCTCTCTCTCTCTCTCTCTCTCTCTCTCTCTCTCTCTCTCTCTCTCTCTGTCTCTGTGTTTGAGGTGTTTTTATAAAACCGTTAGCTTTTGTGAGTTCTTGTTCATCCAGCCTCTACCTTGCCAATACCCCACTCACCTGCTTTTCATTTTATATATTGAACACTTTAATCGCCAGGGACAAGCCTTTCCTCACATTAACGAGAGCCTGGCAGACAGGCCTGGACTGGCCATCTGGCATAACGGGTATTTCCCAGTGGGCACTGCACCCTCGTGGGCCCCTATTTCCAGAAATGTAAAAAAAAAAAAAAATACACTTTTTAAAAAATTATTCTGAAAATAGGGGCCCACGAGGGTGCGGGGCCCACCGGTGAGTCAGTTCTGTGCCGCTTATTACGAGGGGCCCTTTAAAGTCAAAAGTGCCCGGGCCCTATTTCTCCTCCAGTCCCGCCCTGCTGGCAGAGGATGCGGGAGGACGAGAGAAGAAGAAAGGTGGAGAGAGATAGAAAAAATTGTTTGATTAAAAAATGAAAGACAGAGAATATTGAGAGAAGGTAAAATGATGCAGAGTAAAAGAGGGCTACATTAAAAAGGTGGTAAATGAAAGATGTACTGGGGAACAATGAAAATAATGACTACTTCAAGGTTAGTTTTTGACTGCTTTATTACTGTAGCATCAGGCATATCAACTCCACTCAACCAACAGTGAGAATGAGAAAGACAGAAAAGAAAGAATATTCACTCCCACCTACTCCTGAGGAAAGAGCCACCATACACTATTTGCTTTGGCTATGGTGCAATTAGTGTTTCATAGTAGCCTCTTAGTGCAGATGGGGTCGCTGACGGGCCTATTCACTAGTTGCTGAAAATACTCGTCATATCATTGCTATGACAGTACCGAGAGCCTTAAGTAACAGATTAAGACATGGCCATTACAATTTTGGTGACAGTAGGTGATAACATAGGCTCTGCGCTAAGGGGTTAACCAGAGGTGTCTATGATTTCCCCCACTTTGTCTAATGGAGAGTGGTCATCATTTCCCCCATCTGAATGGATGCTGTATTGGAGAACAATTGCATCCAGGACAGAGCAGAAGGGACAAGCTGCAAATAATTCTAGGCTGAAGAGAAGAGGGAACATGTATCCTCTGCCTGGGCAACTTTGGTGATGAAGGAGGGCCACACTTTTTGATCGCCTCCATCGGAGGGCCATGTGACACCAGATCTGACTGCAACTCCCAGAGCTTGAGGTATACACGTACGTTGGTTGCAGTTTGAAAGGTATGGATGTTCTCTATCGGCCAGCACTATAATTACAATAGATTGATTCATTGTTACATTACACTATTACATTCATAGTGTTTTTTTTATCTTGACATTATTATTTTTTTGAATGATGTTTTATCTACGGGCCGCACGGAGTGAGGTGGTGGCCCCCGGGCCGTAGTTGCCCATCCCTGCTCTAGGGTGTGGGCTGGTGGTTAAGGGCTAAGGGCTAAATCAGAATGCAGTGGGGCACTCCTCAGCTCACAGCTGCCCTCTCACTCCCCTGTCCTGTTTGAAGATTAATGGTATTGCTGCAAGCAGTTCATGGACAAATATGTGTGATAGAAAGAGCGTGATATAGAAAAAAAATGACAGAGAGAGGAGGGGACAGGAGAGACTACCCTCTGTTTTGTTTAGACAACATTTCAATATTCATGAACAGGAAGAGAGAGAGAGAGAGAGAGAGAGAGAGAGAGAGAGAGAGAGAGAGAGAGAGAGAGAGAGAAAGAGAGAGAGAGAAAGAAAGTGTGTGTGTGTGTATGTGTGTGTGTGTGTGAGTGTGAGTGTGTGTCTGTGTGCGTGCGTGCGTGCGTGCATGCGTGCGTGCGTGCGTGCGTGCGTGCATGTGTGCATGTGTGCGTGTGTGCATGCTCACGTGTGTGTGTGTGGGTGTGTTTGGTACAGGGTACCAGAGAGGAAACATTTCAAGAGGGCAAGGTGTTGGAGGACACGAAGCGGATATCCTTGTCAGTGTACGCATACTTCCTCTCACTATCCCCCCAGTGTCTCTCCCGACTTCCCACTCCACTGTCTACCTTCCGCACTAACTGGCTAACTCTGAGGAGAGATGATATGAAGCTGGCGCTGAGCTGTGTGGGATCCAATTTGAAACCAAATCTATTATCTCTCCTCTGTCCAGGCCTGATAAAATGGCAGACAGGCGACCTTATTTTTCTTCTCATTAAAGAGAGTGAACATGACAAGGTAGACAGAAAAAGAGAGCTAGAAGAGAAGAGACAAAAAGTGCTTGGGGAAACAACAGGTTGGAAAAACTAATGAGACCCCTCATAGCAACATTTTCATTCATGTGTTGCAAAAAAAACAAAGCATAAAAAAAACAAACATACAAGTCTCAATTGAAAATCTTAGACACCCTCAGACTGATCCATACAAGAATGATGTAGGGTTTGGTGTAGGATTTGGTTATCCAAAAAATGTCCCATGTCCACCCTATCCATTACAAGAAAAAATGTAAAAACAAAGCACTGATTCTTGAGAAAGTGGCTAAAACAGGTTGTAATCTTGAAAGAAAAAAACGAAGTGAATTACAAAATAATATGGTATATCCTCGTAGACAAAGGTCTTGGCTTTTCAGAAATGCACAAGGCCAATCTCCCCATTTTGAATTTTTTTCAGAAATCAGGTTTTTCTCCAATCATACCTTGTTTTTTGTCAACACCGTCAGACACAATCAAAAGCAATAAAAAGTGTATTGATTTGGTTGCATATGTATCTGGAGTTTTGAAGTGATTGTGTGTGTTTTTTGGTTCACACATACACCTTTACAGTTTTTCTCGATTGGTTTGGCTAATTTCTTGAAACCGAGATGACATTTCTATAAATTTTGGGTCACTTGGCTAAACATTCTTACACTTCTGCACAACAGTTCAGATAACTAGCAAAATGTCATATACCTCCCAAAACAGCTCATTCTTGCATCAGCACTAAACCTTCTCCCACATAAATAGTCAGTACCATAAAAATGGCATATATCCTTCTCAATTGGTTTGGCTTATTTGCATTCATTTAGTCATTCTGTCAAAATAAACTGGATGGTTCAGCATAACGCCATGGATCCTCATCACTTGCTCATATCACTCCAAAAACAGTTTACCCGTGTGTCGAAATTATATTCCTTCCACAGAATGCCGTTTGAAAAAATGCCAAGAAATTAGCCAAATAACAGAGGAAACTGTAGTGTACACGGTTGTAAAGTTACAATACCATCTGGCCTGTTGAACACTGTCATGAATTTACTGTTTACAGTTAAGAAATTCTTAAAATATTATGTCCGTTTTGACAATTGTGTAGACTTTGCATATGATGGCTCACAAAATGAAATCATGCTGACATGTTTTGGAGAGGGCAACCATTACACTGAGAATTGTCTAATTCGTTTAGATAAGACAGGTCAATTTATTTGGAAAATGTGCTAAATGTATGCTCAATGTGTCAACTGTAGGGTACTTGTATATAGCCATATGCCGAGATGTACTAAACATTTGAGACATGTACAAAGCATTTGAAATTTGATGAAAGCAATGAAAAATGCCATTCTGTTGTGGGAAATTGTAAGTTGGTTTGGAGATTTGTCCGTGTTGTTTTGAGAATGTCATCTCAGTTTTGAGAAATTAGCCAAACCAATCGAGAAAAACTGTAAATGTTGAAAATTTACTTTCATTCTATTTTAATACTGCTTCATGTGTTCTAATTTAAAAATATGTGCTGTCAGACAATGCTTACTTATTGCCTAAATAGATCAAACATTTTTTTGTAATTTCACAAATATTCATATAGGCTTAAATTTGCTATTACTTTGATAATTCAACAACTCCAAAGGAAAATTTTGTAAGGACATTCATTTAAAATGTCCAAAACTCCTTACGGTGGTGACTTAAGAACTGACGGTCTTGAAAGTAATCTGAAGGTGGTGAAAGTGACCTAATTATTACCTACATTTAGCAAAATAAATAGCCCTCTCAAGTCAATGACATCTAGCATAAACGCTTCATTTTAGTGTGTGCACAGTACGTTTTTTCTTCACTTGATAGATACTTTAGGAAGTAGGCCTAGATTATTGAAAATGTGGCATAAACAGGTTTTAAGTTGTTCAAATCCAAAATATAGACGTGTATTATCATAGATGAGGGTCTTGGCTGTGCAGTGAATTTATTGGCCAAGCTCCCCATGTTTTACATTTTTCATAAAATGGGCTCTTTCTTGGTTTTGTCACCAGCGTCAGACAGAATTAGAAGTAAAAAAATATGTTTACTGTATTTAACTGAATTACTTTTACAATTCAACATAATTGTAGATACTTATTGGAAGCATATTCTTAAAACTTGTCAAAAACATGTAAAACACATGCTTTTTTGTGAAAATCATCAGATGTCACCACCGTCAGGTTTTGTGACAAAAAACCCTCCAAATGCACCTCAGTGGAGGCTGGAGTATAAGTTTGGGTCACAATTATTACTAACATGTCTGGTAATGTTTCATTAACCAGCACAATTTAGTAAAATATGGAACAAGATGATGAGTGGAACAAAATCTGACGGTGGTGACATCTGACGGTGTGAGACAAAAAAACACTCTTTTACATATTGTGCATTTTTTGCTCACATTAGCCACTTCGTTTTCGCTCTGTTTCTTAGGGGCTTCATGACGCTTCTGAAAAAGTATATATAATTAACATTTACTAACAAATTAGTAAACTTACAGGAGCTTCAGTGATGGTGAAGTATTCAGTAGAGCTAAAGGTTTGAAAAGGGGTCCTAAGTAATGACAATGACCTTGTGTATACCTGATTTTATTGTCTTTTTAAAAAAATCTGACGGTGGTGACTAATATGCTGGACAAACTTTGACCAATCAGAAAATAGTAGTGAATATTGCTTTACACGCACTATGCGCATATCTGCAGAACCACTTCAATATGGACTTTCACATCATGGTGATATTATTCAATAATATCAGTGATTTTTACATTTGAAGTCAATTGAAATGATGATGTCTGTCCTTGGGACAGCTGTTTTTACAGGGTGTGAGCAGGTTTATAGCCATGAAAAGTAATAAAATTACACTTAAATATTTCAAACGACTGTACATTTGTGTAACAGACCCCTGGGTCTTTACCTGGATTCATTTTGTTCATGAAAATGTAGTTTATTTTCAACAGAATTGGCAGTTTATTGCTGAGACATGTTTTAGCCGCTTTCTCAAGAATCAGTGAAAGTATAAAGGCTCGAGGCTTGAGTTTACAAAAAACACCAAAATAGATTAATCTCTGCATGGTATAGTTTCACAAAAACTGTGGTCTACTTCTACTGAAATGTCTGCTCCTGCTACTGCTACTGAAATAAAAAAAAATATGGAATGAGATGCCAATTCGGTTTGTCGGAAAAACAAACAAGACAAGAAGGCCCGTTTCGTGCATGAATGCATTGCTGTGTGTATTTCATTTAACTTTGCGCAAGATACCGTGAGCAGACGAGTGCGTTCGGTGCAATGTTGTCAAAATCGCTGGGGGCGATCGTACGAAAGACTGCACAGTTCTATGCTCTGTTCTAGTGACAATGACGGCAGTTTTTCAAGAGCGGGAGCAGTAGCACTATCGTCTCCTCTTTGTCCAAGCAGTCCTTCAGTTTTCCATACAGTCTGTGTTTGGGTAGATGACGTGACGTGTAAATTTTGCTGTCGCAGGCTCTTAAAATCAAGTTAATTCATGCTTTCAAAATTGTCAATGCTTTAAATGATTAAACTAATGTCGTTGTTGTGAAAAAGTAATGTGTAATAAATCCAGAGCTTAAATAAGTATACTTAATTTTGAGTCAAATGTCACATTTGTCCTATGGTGTGACTGAGGCAAGCCTGGTTCTCCATATTAAAACATTTTTAAATAAATAATCAAAGCTCAGTCATTTGTCTAAACAACCCTGGCATGTTTTTCAAGGTGTCTATTTTAGCAAGTGGCAATGTTTAATTTTTTTCCTGTTTTTCTGAGACCGTATGGACTTATGACACTTTGTCGCAGAAAATAATGTCCTGTGGTGTGACATCATTTTTTTGGTTAATTCTGTGGATAATTATCTATTGTTGAAGCTCCAGCGGTACATAAATTGTGACTTTGGACCCTTAAGAAGCCAATGGCAAGGGTGGATTTTAGATTTTTCTCTCAGAGTTCTTCAGTCAATCAATTATGTTTTGCTACCACAAGATGTATTAGTTTTGTAGTCCTTTGGTGTGACAGCCATAAAATACATTTTGACAATAGGGTATATTTTTCATATTTTTTTCTTATGTAGATGTATGAAAATGCATCTTACTAAAGGTGAAATTGTATTTCAGTTGGCAACGACATGGCTTTAAATTTACTCAAAAGCTCAAAAGTCATATGGTGTGATGGTAAAAGTCCTATGGTGTGACACTTTGGAGTATCACACCAAAGGACAAACAGGTCACACCAATGGACTAGATATTTGAGAAATAGCTTTTAAAACAACTGGTAGTACATATTGTTTTGTTTTGTTGTTTGACTAGATAAATATTGTGTATTCAAATTACTTATTCCTTTATTGGCATTTGGAATTTATACTTTGATGCATTGTTGATGAATATTTGCTGTTGATTTTAGATACTGTCAAATGATATAAAATGCCATTAATGGTGCTTTGAAACCATAAAATATAACGGTAACAGTGAAGGAAAGATCAGTGAGAGAGTAGCCTATATAGAGGAGTATAGATGAATAAAGTATGCTGTGGAGAGCTCAATATACAGCATAAATGTGCTGTCCAGCTTGAGATACCAAACAGGCACTGGCCACTACACACTACAGGTTCAATGGTGTGACAGTCATAGCATACCTACAAAAGTGTGATGGTCCTGCCAAGGTCACCCTTCAGTATGAGTCTTATGAGCTCTGCAGGTTACATTCAATGACCGCATGGCTGTCATTAAGAGTTACGATAGGCTGATAATCGACGATTCAAAGACTTATAAGTGTAAAGTGTAGGTCCATATTGACTACAACATTATATTATGATCAAAAGACAAAATAATCATGTTGATATATTTGTTTCTGGCTCAGTTTTGCATTTCTGTCCTTTAGCGTGACATGAATGTCCTACGGTGTGACATGTTTTAAACACTCAAATATTTGTTTGAGCTAAACAATATGTTTGATAAACACTGAATATTGCATTAGGGAAGAACAAATTATCGTCCCTGAAAAGTTAGTATAAATTCGGACAATTTTGAACATTTAGAAGAAAGATATCCCTGTTTTTCCTCGAAGGTTTCTAATAATCTCACATCTAATGGGAAAAAAAATACTTAAATGGTAATTTCTCATTAAATTAAGACTTTAAAAAATTGCAATAAATATGAAGAGTGTAACAATGTTCATAAAACTCCATCAAGCCATTTCTACATTACTTAATATATTTATTTCTTAACGTCACACCAAAGGACATATTTTCAGCAAATTGCTTTATCAACGTAAATAAATAATCAACGAATAAACCAACATTGTGACCACTTGGATTTTTTGAAAGATTAATTGCTGCACTACGTAGACATATACTTTTTTCCCTCATAAACAATGTTTTGTGAAAAAAATGTTTTTTGCTGCCTATCTGTCATCTACCCATTTACAGTTTCTGGATTGCTCTCTGCGCCCTGGATGATACCGCCAGTATTGTGTGTATTGGTCTTGTGCTTCTAAAGCAAGTACGTGCAGCCTGTCGAGTACGACGTCGTGTTTCATGTATGCCATTTAGGCCATTTTGTCTTCTCCATTGTAGGCGGCAGGAGTGAGATACATGGCATACGGAATACAAGCATTGGTTTATGACATTTAATGATTGGTTAACAGCATTAAAACCAAGACACTGTATGTACAGTATGTTATATAAGGCCTGTGGTAGGAGCAGGAGGATACACATTTTATCGCACACTGTAAAAACATTATCATAGTTTTTACAGTAATTTACTGTCAGCTGGATGCTATTAAATTACTGCAATACCATTTACAGTAGCAGTACTGAATATTGGTTTGCAGTACCAATCTAAACTACTGTATATTAGATACAGTAACAATATGCACTACTGTAAATCCATTTACAGAACCAATCTGTAGTGCACATACTTCCAATAGGCTATACCCTCATGTGTAACTGATTACCCTGGTAGTAGTAGCCATATGTGATACATATTGAATTGTCATTTAAACACTGTGTTGGAGATTTGAAGCAGCTTTAATTTATTACCAGTTGATTTCACTGAATGCATCTTACAGAGAACTGTATATTCCAATAAATACTTCCAAAAGAACACGGGAAGCATACCTGAATTATGTAGAATGCACAGACTGACTGAGACTCAAAATGTTAAAATTGTTCACTTAAAATATCAAAATTGTCAACATAAACAAGTATTTTCAAAAATTCTTACATCAGCACTCACAGTTAGGACCAGCACCAGCTGGACATCTCAGAGAAAATGGCCTGTACGTACATTAGATGTCATGCACTCGGCTAAGAGCAGCAATAAGCAGAAATAAAGCATCTGCTTGACCTAAAATGGAAGGCAAATGGTCTGTAAATGCAACAGGAGGGGAAAGAGGTCTGAGAGAGAGAGCGGCGGAATCAGCTGAGTGAACAGTAGCCATTAGCAAAGAGGCTGAGCTGTCAGATTTGCAGCCCCACCTGCCATTGCACAGGCCCCGAGCCCCGAGCCCCAAGCCCCTCATCAGCATCCAGCCAGTATGGTCAAGCTGGAAAGCTGGTAGCAATTCAATCCAGAGCAGGAACCTTGCGCCTCAGGGAAGTGCAATCATTGCCATTCCAAACTACTGTATGTCATCTATTGAGAGGATGGCTGAACTAGAGTGTAACAGCTGAACTAGAGGGGTTATTCCGGGCCCACATGTTTACAGCATACCACACCCCAGCACTGTATAATCAAAAATCCCATGCTATTCAGTAATATTAGTAGGCAATAACAATATTTTCAAAAGATTTTTAAGCACAGTATTATTGAGAGCAGCGAGGAGGTATATTGCAGTGGCATTCATCATAAATCATGCACATTGTAATGCTTTTCATTGGATGTTGATATTCACGACTGATGATTTCTGCCTTTTGTCAATCTTCTGGATGGATCATACGTACATTTACATACATTTACAAAGTACACAACAGAATTAATGCCAAGTTGTCAACTGTTAGCCCTGAGTTGAGGAACATAAGACAATACTGTAATCATCCACAGAAGCATTTGTGTTTCCAGAAGTAGTCTGTGACTTTCCAGATAGTAATAGACAATGAGCAAATGTTCTACACATACAGAAGGTTAAATGTGTATTTGAACAATGCTGTTGGCTCTTGTTTGCGTACTCGTTATTTTATGGAAATTAAAGGTCAATCTCTCACACTCATTTACATCTTTGGGCTCTGCTGGTGGGCCTCACTAATGAGACCACAGACAAGCCTATTGATGAGAAGATTTGGAAGAATTTCCCAAGATGCAACACTTCCTGTAACACTCACTGTATGCAAATTACCTACTGAGGAGTAATTTCATTTTTGGAGATCGTTTTTATCATCACCCCATTCATTATTCTAATCACTGGCCCCATCTTCTCAGGTGGAGCTGCAATCCGAGGTAGAGGAGGGAGGGCATGATAAACTGGGGACTCTGGATCCAGGCTGAGATTCTTTCTGCGAACATCCACCTCCCAGGTGCAAGCATACAGTATTTGCAGGTGGTTTTGTTTTCCATTTCTGCTCAGAGCTCAGCCCTGTCATGCCTTATTAAATAAATCACCTGATCATTTAGCTCGTAATGAACTAAATCAGACTCTACGGTGAGGGGCTGCTGCAGATTACTGGCCTGTGAGTGGGAGCAAAGAAATCTCCAGAAGCCTCCACAGAGAGGTGTTAGTGGGCTGTCAGACGCAAGCATGATAACTTACTTGCAGGTGATTCACCCCATTCAAACACACCCGTACTTGACTTTGACCCATATACTGAGCAGTAAGTGTGTGCGTGTGTGTGTGTGTGTGTGTGTGTGTGTGTGTGTGTGTGTGTGTGTGTGTGTGTGTGTGTGTGTGTGTGTGCGTGCGCCTGCGTGCATGTGTGGTTTTAAAGCACTGTTCTGTTTGCTGTTTCTAAGTAAAAGACTCTCTGCTCTCTACTGTGTCGGCGCAGTAAGTACACGTAAGATGTCACCTGGGGCAGTAATCCTCCCTATAAGTGTGGTCCCTCACAGCATTAGACCCTTACTTAAAACATGGTCTGGGCTACACTAGTCTAAAAATGACATACAAAGGGAATATTGCAGATAATAAGTATTGCCTTAATAAATATCAGGTTCTAGACAATGAATAGTATACAGACAATGTCTCTGGTACATAACTGACATGGACGGATTACAGGATTTTACCACATATATAGTGTAGTGTTTGGATTTTTTCATTCTGTTTGGTGATTTTTCTTTCTCTTTGCAGGAAGTTATTACTTCCACTGCTTTCTCTGTATATAGGTATGTAAGCCCACACACCACCACCAGGGCTGTCCCTGTACCTCTCCACTGTACAAACTGTGTGTGCAAACTGTGACGTAACCTCTAAGGCTGAATCCCATTTCACCCCTTAGCCCTTCGCCTTTCCCCTTCCCCAGAGGCGCATCTTGCCACCAGGCCATATTTGACTACAGTAATGGTGATTTTGGTGCAAATGTTAATTCTTTTGCATTTTGGCTTGGGGCCCCACTTGGACCTAGAATCGCCTCTGCCCTTCCCCTCTGTTTTGTGCATTCATGTGTAGGGGTGCTGACCCAATTCACTTTAAGACAGAGGGAAAGGGGTAAGGGGAAGGGCTTTCTATCCTTTCAAACGGAGATTTTCCGAAGGCACACTTCAAACGAAGGTGTAAGACCGATTTCCCCGATCATGCATTGCAAATGCATTTAAAAAGAGGCGGCACCCACAATGCATACAAATATAAGGATTTTTCACCGTAATTTATGGCTGTACAACTGAAATAATTGTTGCATTGTAATAAGCTTAACATTGTCCCAATGTGCAATGGTCATTTTCTCCATGAAACGCACATGAAGAAAAACGCTATAAACGTCCACTTAATGCACGGAAGTCATGAAGGAATTGCAAGGGTCTTGCAACACCGTTGTCCTTTTTTAAATTGTCGGGTGAGTAATTACAAGCAACATCGTCGGTTTAACCATAGAGGAGCTGGTTTTCGCATGCTATGGGTGTCATTCCATGATTGTTGAAGGGCTGCCTCAATTCGTAGGCATTTCAAGCCCTACCCCTACTGCTCCGGTTGAAGGGACGAGGGGCAAAAAGAAAGTATAGGGGTAGGGGTAGAAATTAGAAATGGGATTCGGCCTAAGAGAGGACTCTCAGCTTTATTTTTCCTCTAGCTTGTGTCATGTGTCCATGCTGTGGTCCATTCAGCGTATCTGCTTGGAACAGATGTACCCTACTGTATGACTAATAATTAGTCACAGCTAAGAGCACGGCAGGAACAGAGGGGCTGCTAAGCGATGTTGAAGATGGGAGGAAGAAAGCTAATGTGTAACTGTGTGTGTATTTACACCTCTTAAAAGAATGTGAGAGCTGCCCATTTTTTTTTTCTGACCTGCACATAAGCCAGCTTAGCAAACAATACATGCAATTTGAACAGCATGAACCACAACTTCTGTCAGCAGGCTTATTGAAATCCAGCACAATCACAAACCAAACCTTATAAACTCTAGCTTCTACCTCCGAAAGATGTTTTTCGTTATGATTTCCTAACTTTAATATTTTGTACAATTTTCAATACCACCAAGACACATTCCTCGCAGGACATGGGCCTGTACTGGATGTTGACTACTGTGCTGTGGAAGACAACAGTGCTGATGTGGTGTCCCCACATGTTCAACTCAGCTGATCTGCAAACAAAAAACCATGACACCTCATTGGTGCTACTGTCAAAATGGCAGCACTTTTTGTGGTCCTTATGGGGAGGGTTTTCACATTCATGCCTATTTGGTTTTCAGTGAGAAACTGCCATCTGCATCTGTGGATGCCAGATGCTGCCTGGTCCCAGCAACAGTGACTGGATGTTGAATGTACTATTCCCTGATCTGAGTACACAGACTCAGCACACGTCTGTTAGGGCTGAGACGATATTGAATTGAATCGTGATTAATCGTGATACGCAGTCATGATAATGTATCGCGAAACAAGGGTGCAGTATCGTGATGTGTACTTTCAAAAATTTGTTACCCATTAGTCCAGAAAGCAACCACATGATATCATGTGATGGTGCTTCCAAGCTTCAAATCGTCATCATTATTATTTTGAAACTTTATTATTACCCTTTTGCAACCTATTCTACGTATGAACTATCATAGTCTTTATTATATTTTTATTGTATAATGTTGGCAAAGGTGAAAAAAGTGTATCGCAATGCATCGTGATAGTATCACATCATGGCATGTGTATCGTGATGTGCATCGAATCGTGAACCCCTTGCCAATACCCACCCCTAATCTATGTAGCTGAATTGTGCTGTAGGGGGAGAGACTGGTGGTGAAATCAGAGGCCACCACATTTCGAAGGGCCATTCCTTGAGTGGCATCACCTCACTGCTGGGAAATCTCCCCTCCACTGAGTATGAAGAAGCAGCCTGGGAGAGGTAACAAGTGGCAGCCACGCTTCGGTGTTCTGTGCTGAAGGAAATCGCAGACAGTGCCTTGCTTTTGACTCTGACAATCCTGATGTTCAAAAGCATCTTGAAGTGTGTCTTATTGAGCTGGCAGAAGCCTAATAGGGAGCGGTTGCTCCCCTTTGCAGTTCTTCAAGTGCTTTGAATGTTGAAACGCTTCACTATTGGCTGGCCTAGCAATTATCCATCGAGGGCCTTGGTGCTGTTGCAGGCACCCAGGAGTGTGGAGAGGTGAGAGGGGTAACAAATGAAACCTTCCCCCACAAACCCTTCGCAACTACATTCCACCCAAACAAACACACACACACACGCACGCACTAACGAATGCTCGCACGCACGCACGGACACACACAGTGAATATGAGTGCATTTTTGGATGAGGTACTCACCCACAGTGAGCTGTCCAGTCAGTTGACCGATGTTATTACGTGCATTGACCGTCACATTCCTGTCAGATTGAAGGATGAGTGGGCTGTCCTGTAAAAAGAATAATGCAGGGAAACAAAAAAAGAAAGGATATTACGTTAAAGATCGACATGACAGTTTTGTTTGATAACATGCTCGACGTGTGGTGGAAGAAATTAGATCGTTTAGAGCAAAAGATCAGCAAGTGTATGTGTTTGTAGAGTAGAGAGTAGAGTGCTTTTATTGTCACTATATAAATACAGTGAGATTCTGTTTGGAAGCAACCCACAAATGTCCACAAAATAAAATATATATTAACAGTATAATAAATAATATCTAAAAGTCCATGTGCATCTCACAGTATAGAGAGTCCTGAAGTATTGAGGGGGGCAGGTGACGTATTGAGTTCAAAAGTCTAACCGCAGAGATACACCAACGGCGATCTGAGCGAGTCGAGCGACGGAAGTAATTGACTTTGTATTGAGTCGAGAGACAAAAGCGATTCTGGAGACTAGAGCGATTTGCGCGACGAGCGCGACAATTTGAAGTTGAAATCTTTTCAACTTTCTATGACGCGGTTCGGCGACAAGCCGCGACAGCCAATGACTGTATAGAGGTCAGTGACCACAGCCAATGGGAATGCTTCAATGCTTTGCCTTCTGCCTGTACGGACATACTCTAGTCTCCTCAATCTCTCGTATCGCTTGCTGCTACACTCTGTCGCTTGAATCGCGTCGCCGCTGGTGTATCTCTGCGGTAATGGCTAAGTCTAATGTGTGCAGCTGGTGTACCAAGATGTAATGTTCTATGTAATCACTGATTCAATTGTACACCTGCAGAAATTAGTGAGCAGATCTCATGGTAGCTGGGCCTTCTTTAGAGTCCGCAGGAAATATAGCCTTTGGGATCCCTTTTTAGCTATTGCAGAAGTGTTGGCGCTCCATGACAAGTCCTGGCTGATGTGCACACCCAGGAATCTGAAGCTCTGTACTACCTCCACTGGCTCCCCTCCGATGTTGATGGGTTGGTGGTAGGGGTTGCCCTGGCCACACCGCCTGAAGTCAAGGATCACCTCCTTCCTTGTCTTGGAGTTCAGGGCCAGGTTGTTGTCTTGGCTCCAGTGTGCCAGCTGCTCCACCTCCTCTCTGTAGGCCGTCTCGTTGTTGTCAGAGATCAGACCAATCACGGTTCTGTCGTCAGCAAATTTAATGATGGTGTTTGTGCTGTGCTTAGGATCACAGTCATGAGTGAAGAGGGAGTACAAAAAAGTTGTGTTGATCTGTTTGACTGTGTGTGTTTACAGTAACTTTCTGTGCCATTTCATATATCAAAGGGCTTCAGGGATTTGTGTCTGATATAAGGTTCTGCTATGACTGTGCATTTTTACATCTTGAAATATGCAAAACTTCCACTAAAAGTGTGCTTCTAGGCCAAGCTCTTCTCTCTCTCTCTCTCTCTCTCTCTCTCTCCTTCTCTCTCTCTCTCTCTCCTCTCTCTCCTCTCTCTCCTCTCTCTCTCTCTCCTTTTCTCTCCCTCTCTCCTCTCTCTCTCTCTCTCTCTCTCTCTCTCACACACACACACACACACACACACAAACACACACTGCACAAATGCAGAGAGATATGTACAGTAAGGTTCTGCAATGACTATGTAAGTTTGTCCTGAAATAGGCACAACTTCCACAAAAAGTGTGCTTCAAGGCCAAGCTCTTTCCTGACTGTATCACCAAGTCTCTTTCTGTCTTTCTGTCATTGTCTCTCTGTCTTTCTCTTTCTCTCTCTCTCTCCTCTCTCTCTCACATACCCACACACACACACCAACACGCACGCACGCACGCGCACACACGCGCATGCACGCACACACATACACGCAGATACACATACACACACACACGCACACACACACTCACGCACACACACACACACACACACACACACACACACACACACACACACACACACACACACACACACACACTGCACAACTCAACTGCAGAGATATAAGGTTCTGCTATGACTATGTGTTTATATGTCCTGAAATATGCACAACTTCCACAAAAAGTGTGCTTCTAGGCCAAGCTCTCCTGACTGTATCGCTTTGTCTCTTTCTGTCATTCTCTCTCTGTCTTTCACACACACACACACACACACACACACACACACACACACACACACACACACACACACACACACACACACACACACACACACACACACACACACACACGCACGCGCACGCACACACGCACACACACCCACAAACGCTCTCTCTCTCTCTCTCTCTCTCTCTCTCTCTCTCTCTCTCTCTCTCTCTCTCTCTCTCTCTCTCTCTCTCTCTCTCTCTCTCTCTCTCTCTCTCTCTCTCTCTCTCTCTCTCTCTCTCTCTCACACACACACACACACACTACATGCACACATAGACACAATGTCAAACACACGCACGCGCACACACACACACACACACACACACACACACACACACACACACACACACACACACACACACACACACACACACACACACACACACACACAGACACACAACCACTGCACAAATGCAGGTAGAGAGGTTGAGCTCCCTGCTGAGTATCTAGCACACACTGTTCTCCACGTCTCTTGCCCAGATGCATACTAACTAGCCTCCTGCCAATGTGCCACTCAGCAGAGATTATGAATGCATATGTCTACTGCTACAGTGTATCTCGGGGTGATCTGTATGTTCACTGCAGCCATTGCTGTGTATTTTAAATATGCTTTAAATATATTTTATATATTAAATTACATTTCAGTGACATCACAACTCGTTGACTGTGTGACTGTGTGACTGTGTGAATATTTACATCTCTTAAAAGAATGTCAGAGCTGCCTGTTTTTTTCTGACCTTCACATAAGCCAGATTAGCAAACAATATACTCAACTTCAACAGCATGAACCACAACTTGCTAAAATGCTGTGCATTTTATTACATTAAATTACATTTCAGAGACATCGGAACTTGTTGAATTATTGGCTCTGCTGAATCATCTGTTAGGCCAGATTAATCAGCACACAGTAAGCGTTTGTGGGATTCACTTCACTCCAGACTGCTGAGAACAAAACCAAGTTACTTGATATTTCCCAACAAGATCTAACACATGACAGACTTCAACACCAAGGCGTTGGTTGGATAAACACGATGATATAGGCGGATGCAGTGGTGGCACAGTAAAATGTCAAACGTTTCATGGCATGTCTCCAGGCCGATGGGGGGTATGTTATTGAGAGTGCTGCCAGGTGTCTGAGTTGTTCCCGGGGGCCTCTGACTGCTCCCCTGCTTCCTCTCCCCCTTCACCCCGTTTGCTCAGCAGAACTAATATTAGGCTCAGTCTGATGATGTCACCACAGCCCACGAAGCCACAACACCAAGGTTGAAAGTGTGTGTGTGAGAGAGAGAGAGAGAGAGAGAGAGAGAGAGAGAGAGAGAGAGAGAGAGAGAGAGAGAGAGAGAGAGAGAGAGAGAGAGAGAGAGAGAGAAACTGAGGAGGACACTGATCAAAGAGACAAACTTAAAATTCTCCAGGGTGTCTGATCTCACATTGGCTGTGTGTGTGCTTTTTTTTTTACCTTGGCTGACACAGAGGCAATTAGCTCCAACACGATTGGCCCACCAGTTGACTCAAGTCTTTGATGGACAGCCGAGTCTTTGCTAATTCAATTCTGAGTGACCGCTTTCATCTCAAATTGGCGAGTTGAAGGATCTGTCGATAGGTTACCCCCTCCTTGAAGAGCTCAATTTTCATGCAGTGTGATACAGATACATACAGGGTACATTCAGTCAGCCCAGTCAACCTGATACGAATGCACATCACCTGGAGACTTGTCAGCTTAGATGGTTGTGTAGATTAATGAACAAGTTGTTCAGATGAATGCTTTTCTTCAATTCATTTACAGGTATGACGCTGTGTTAGAGCCATTTTGCCTATTTTTGTGTTTGATGAACTAGTTATTATTTATATATTTTGGTCATGGAATCATGGAATTTATGTTTATGGAATTCTATTCGGTTGAATAGTTTCAGCAGAAATAAAACAAAATGTTTTAGTTACACAAAGTAAAAATAGTTACTCTCATTTATTTGACCCACTGTAATTAACCACGGTAACATATCAAGCAAAATGCCACAGTTTCCAAATGCCAGTCACGTCTCTGCTATCCACCGCCTATGCCACAGCGGCTTCAGCAGCATGTGAATGACACTGACCTGCCATGTCCCTAGAGCCCCAAATCAATGGCGCACACTACTCTGGTACAGACACCGTCACTTCCAGTGGACTGCTGTAATTGAAATCAGTCAGCCTTAAGGACACATGATGAGCTGAGCAGGCACTGAGGAGGGGGGACAGGTTCCTGGCACAGGCTGATCGCCGTTGAAGTCATGTCCATGAACAGACGGTTTGGAATTTTCCACAAGGTAGATAATACACGAACACCCATCCACCCTCTTTTCTCTGTCTCTGTCTCTGTCTCTGTCTCTGTCTCTGTCTCTGTCTCTGTCTCTCTCTCTGTGTTTCTCTCTCTCTCTTTCTCTTTCTCTTTCTCTCTCTCTCTCTCTCTCTCTCTCTCTCTCTCTCTGTGCCTCTGTGAGAAAAGGATGTTGACAGCTTATTTTGAGGAGTTTGATGGTATAAATCGATCCCTTGCTCTTGTCTTGCCTCTGTCATAGCCCAGCAGGGCTAGGTGGCGAGCTCTTCTGTCTTTCCGCACTCTTGGCCATAACTTTGAATAATTAATTTGGATACTTGTCACTCTCCTGCCACACTGTCATGCAACAAAAGCCAATTACCCCAGACACAAATTGGTTTTCCAAGCATGTGTGCATCCCTCCCCCTTCATCATCAGCCACCAACCTTTCATTGTGGCTCTCAAGGTCAAAAAGCTACACGTCACCGTTGTCATTTGTGTGTGTAAATGGTTATATTGGAGACTGACTGGGGTTAAATGGGATCATTGTTTATGTCTTGATTTTTTTTTTTAAGTTATAGGTTTACATTAAAATGCATCGCCTAATGCAACAGCAAGGTGCTCAGTATGGATGTGTCCATGTGTATGATTAAAAATGGCCAAGTTAGTGAAGACATCTTCAGCAATTACTGTCCATGTCCAATATCTGACATAGTTTCCTCATATACAGTATAGTAACTCTCAAAATATTTTACAGGTGAACCTGATGCATGTAAGTTAGCCTAGTTCTCAGCAGACCTGTGTTAGTTCCACACAGATCCGCTCCACAGACGGCTCCATAAGCAGCACACACAGGTCTGGTTCACAGTGTTATTTGGGGATCCTTATTGGCAAGGAACTTGACGAAGCAAATGTTGCTTCAAATAACAATGGTGGCTCACATCAAGGCCTCACTTCTCAACTGCATTGCAGACTTAACCATATATTGATTATTTTTACATTGCATTACATTACATTACATTTAGCAGACGCCTTTGACCAAAGCGACTTAGAAGAAGGAAATTCAAGCAAGAACAGGGTAAGGGGTCAGCGCAGAGTACCACAGTATACAAGTAATTAATAACAAAATTTAGATAATAAACAAAGACATCTATGTGCAGTGTACAGTTACCTGGGCCCAGTTTCAAGCCCCTCATCTCTTTTCATTCACCACTTCAATTATGATTACTGATGAAGAGCACCATGGGGACCAATCCTGCAATGTGCACCAATCTGACCTCAACTGGGACTGACGTCTTCCTATTTGAGACATTGGAATGCTTTGGTGTCATGGCATGTCACAAATAGGTGATGACCGTATAGTTGTGAAGCAGTCATAGTAACAATGATGGTCTTTTTATAGTTGGATATATTGAGAGAGCGGTTGAGAGAGAGAGGTTGAGAGAGATTTCAAATTCAGAGTCAGTTTTATTTATGTAGTCTTTTAAAGTTAGCCTATTTTTTTTATCACAAGACCCACATGCTGCCTCAGCAAATAATCTCCTTATTAATGCAGACATGTCAACCTGCCAAAGGTTTCAGTATTCAGTTCACTTTGATAAAGCATTGCACTGGAGATGCTGCTTTGGAACAGAATCCAATTAGCAGATTATTAAGTAGGGTTGTGTGTGTGTATGTGTGTGTGTGCGTGTTTGTGTGTGAGTGTGTGCGTGTGCGTGTGCGTGTGCGTGTGTGTGTGTGTGTGTGTGTGTGTGTGTGTGTGTGTGTGTGTGTGTGTGTGTGTGCGCGTGTGTGTGTATGTGCATGCGCTAAATGGGTTTGGGAGTAGTTCTGTACACCATGCTTATCAGTAGTTCAGCTCTGCCTGCTCGACAAGCAATGCTAATATAGAGAGAGAGAAGAAGCAAAGACAGCCACACATTTAAGGCTCTGATGACTCAAGAGAGGCTGCCACTGACAGGAGAATATGGAAAGGGAGGACAACAGCGCACAAAAGACAAGATAAATTAATCAACAACAGCAGCAGCATCCTCTGGTGCGTTTAGCCCACTTCATTTGGTGTAGTCACTTAACGAGGGTGTTAATGAAGGCAGTCATTGCTGTCATGGACTACCATTAACTTTACCACCTGTACTCTCGTCTCGCGTACAGGGCGGGACTGGGAGAGAAATAGGGCCCAGGCACCTTTAAAGGGGTAGGCCACTATTTTTGGGCTTAATACAGTTAAAATCGTTGGCTGGGGTTTATAAAGGTGGTAAAGTGTCTTATTTTTCATGTTAAGCGCTGTCTTGCTTTAGGACAAGTTAAAAGAGGGAATATGTCGCTAAGCTAGTGAAAGTCAATGTATCCATGTAGCATGCTAGAATGCTACATGGATACATTGACTTTCACTAGCTTAGCGACATATTCCCTCTTTTAACTTGTCCTAAAGCAAGACAGCGCTTAACATGAAAAATAAGACACTTTACCACCTTTATAAACCCCAGCCAACGCTTTTAACTGTATTAAGCCCCAAAATGGTGGCATACCCCTTTAAGGGGAACCTCATAATTAGTGGTGCAGAACTGACTCACCGGTTATTTTTTATTATAATTTATTTTTTAATATTTTTTTATTTCTGAAAATAAAATAGGGGCCCACGAGGGTGCAGGTCCAACGGGAAATGCCCGCTATGCCAGATGGCCAGCCCAGCCCTGCTCGCATATGGTTGTGCTCAAATAAATGAGGTGCTTGGTTATTAAAACAGTTGTTGTCTATCCTTGTGAGTTGGGTTACAATGAATACAAGACAGGGAAGACACTAGCAGTGTCCAAGCTTTTTGGGGGGGAAATACATCTGGGCTGACTAAACAATAAAATAATAGCACTGGATTCTGTCACAGCATTGCAATGCACAATAAACAGTGGCTAGATGGTGTTTAGTTTGTTTACCGGCTCTTGCTGAGTTTCATGCAATTAAAAACTTTAGAAAACTTCATGTATTGTGCCAGATAAACAAATAATTGGGTACAAAGATAGATGTTTAAGACTTCCCAAACAAAGCAAGCTATCATGACATAAAATGAAATGGATTTCCTGTTTAACACCAAAACAAGGGAACATTTCATCATTCAAATAGCCTACTTTCCAGAACCCATGAACAAAAAAAAAATCTTTGCAAATGGGTGCTGAACAAGACAAACAATACACATGTATATGCACCCTACATACAGATGCACATATCCCTAAAAAACATTCTATTTTTTTCATAGTGCCTTGCCCAGACCCTAGTAAGACTACCAACAAACGTTTTAGTAGTAGTTTATTAAAATAGTTGTATCTTCAAGCTAAACAATACTTGAAACTACCACTGACGGATTATTATGTGACCGCCTGCTCTGCATCCTACCACATGTGAGTTCATGAGTCCAGGGATATGTCCATCTGTCGGTAATAGATTTTTGTTATTGTGTGATGGGTGGACAGATTTTGATCAGATCTAATATTATCTAATCTATCTAATCTATCTAATACAAATATTTAAAGTGAATGTTTTTGGATTCAAGATGTTTTGTCTGTTCCACTGTTAGACTTCTTGAATTCTTATTCCGATGTGGGAAAAAAAGAAAAGATGTATGCAACTGTGGAGAGTGAACGTGTCAGGACTGAAGTAACCCCAAGGTAACCTGGATAATTAAGAATTTTCACAGATATTTTGGACACCAACTCTTTCAAGATATCCAACTTTCAATATGGCGGAAGAGGCATAATAATCCATGTTTTGGTGTTTACTTCAATCTACTTTCATCCAACAAAAATAATTCCTCAATAAATCATGCTAGTTTTTATTCTTAGCACTCATATAAACTCATGTGTATGCACAAAGTGAACATGAGAGGTAAAATGTTACTGGCTTAATGTTACTGGCTCAATGTTACTAGCTAAAGAGTAACTGGCTCATTGAAAAATCAAGGCTCGCTGCCAAAGCTTTGGCCCACCTGCAAGCCCACACAGAAATGGAAATAGCACCAGGGAGGTGTCCAGAAAAGGTGACCCGCACTAGATTTGTACCGTCACCGTCATTGGAGGAAGGTGTGAATAGGAAGAAAAACAGTCCTCTCGCTGGCATCTGTGAGGGTTCCCTTAGATGTGTGTGTGTGCGTGTGTGCGCGTGCGTGCGTGCGTGCGTGCCTGCGTGCGTGCGTGCGTGTGTGTGTGACTATCTGGATGTCATCGACTTGTCATGATTATCTGTAATTTTTACAATTCCTTGCTATCCATCTCATTCTTCTTTATTTTCCCTGGTCTTATTTTTATACACTTCAGTACAGCCCTGCCTCTCCTGCAACCTCCCCCTCAGTATTTCTCCAGTATATCTCCCTCTGTGTCTTTATATACAGAATGCACACACATTAGCACACACATTAGCACATATACATGTATACATACACACACACACACACACACGCACGCGGACACATACACACACAGCGTCTTGGGGTCTACAACTTGTGCTTCCCCATGTCTAACAGACCCGTTGCATGTTTACAGGCGGTTCCCTGTCCCCAGGCAGCCAAAGCAAAGCTGTTGTGCTGATACAGACAAACATTTAATTTTGATCCGGTTTAGTGTTCACTGTTTCATTTGCTCACACACGCACAGAGACATGTACGCGTGCATGCGCGCAGGCATACACACATACACACACACACACATACACGCACGCATGCACGCACGCACGCACGCACACACACACGCACGCACACACACAAGCACGCACGCACGCACGCACGCACGCACGCACGCACACACACACACACACACACACAGACACACACTGGGTGATGGATGGCTGAGTTCAATATTGCAGCTTCGCTTGGGAACATGAGTATAGCCTAACTGGTGAGGAATTCAGAGAGAGTTTAAATGCAAATACACACACTGCAGACAAAAAAAAAACAAAGTTGCAGTCCTCGGCAGTCTCATTTGTATGTGATACAGCAGGCGAATAGACTTGCTGTTGCCATGGAGTTACTAGGACTGAGAAATACCTGTTACACTATTGGATTCAGGTGGACATAACCACACAGTCTCACACAGTCTCACACAGTCTCACAAACAGGCACGCGCGCAGGCACGCAGGCACGCAGGCACGCAGGCAG
>NC_085872.1:33165875-33168375 GCF_034702125.1 Engraulis encrasicolus
TACTGATAATTTAATTGGCAATGCTCCAATCGGGTCAAGGCCTGGCTACCGGTCAGCAGTGTTACTCAAATAGATTTGTTCCCGAGCAAGACCCTATTTCACAAAAGAAAAACACCTGGAAAGAGGCCCTTGACATTCATTCGTTAAAAGCTACCATTCAATAAAACACGGAGTGATACCAGTTGGTTGCGGAGGAGTTGCCACAGTCTGTGCCTACAAAGGGCTTGTTAGACAGAGTGGAATGTCTGCATCACAGCTAGTCTGATGTGCATTGCAGTCCGTCCTGTCTGTCCATGCCAAGTCTAAGGCATTGCAGACACATAATAACAAAATCAGGGGTGCATTCCTCGACAGCCTAGTTGCTAGCCAGTTTGCAACTTGAGAAGTTTCCAGTGGGAAATTGCATTGCAAACAACAAGGTAGATAATTTAGATAGCAACTACGCTTTTTGGGAAATGCACCCCATGTGTATTATTTAGAAAGTTCAGCCTGTGCATGGCAACACAGTTGCATCTACATCTGCATCTAGCGTACATCTTATGGAACAATGTTGCCGTTGCCTGGTATGTAAGGGGTAACATCCGACAACCTACGTTGCTCGATCGAAATAGTGGTAAGTTGGAGGCTTAGAACTCCTTCAATGTGTATAGCCAAGACATTACAGGATGACTTTAAAAGCTGTTATCCCGCTAATCTTCCATTAGCATTTGTTTACTGTATAAGGTATTTAGAATATAACACAATTTATGATTGTCTACAAATTTAAGAATTATGCAGAAGAAATTTAAGAATTAAGCCCTAATCATTTCCTCACTTTTCTCTCTCATGCCAAGTATCCCTATGGGGATTATAAAAATGATATTAAATTAGATGAATGTATTACAAAGCCTGTAATCAATTAGATATTTTTTCAAATCTATTTACAGCCCCAACTTTTTTATTATTATTTTATTTTAACTTTGATAACATTTTATTTTAATTTAAATTTGTAGAGGAAGAAGTTCATGCTTACATCATGCATGAGTTACAGTAAAACATTTAAAAATGCATGTACAACTCGGTTAAATAAGTCTCTTGTCCAGTCATATGATTTGTCATTTAGTTTTCTTAAAATCTCGTCTCGTCACGTCTCGTCTCGTCTCGTCTCGTCTCGATCTCGTGAGCTGAATCTCGTTTCAAGTCTCGTCTCGTGAGCAGAGGGTCTCGTCACACCCCTACTCGTTGATGGACCCGTTTATGACTCCTGTCTGGTTTTAATATTTTTTCCGCATTTCCACGTTTCAAGGCCTTCATTTAGGCTTCATTTTATACTTAATTCAGGCTACTTTTACTACTGTGTTCTGTATTTTCTGTTTGTCAGTCTATACACTATGAATTCACTTCCTTAACCGAGTTATGTAAATTTGGTTGTTTGTTTATTAGGAAAAGCCAAATCTGATTAGGTAAACCATCCCAGCATAGATGCAAAGTGCTATTATGTAAGGTTATAATTTAAAAATAATTATGATTCCAAAAACGGATGGATTATTTCACATTTGGATTTATTTCTGTAAATTGTGTTTTGAGCCAACTTTGGGTATTTCTGTCTATATTAGGTTCTAAACAAATCTCTGTTTCTCTCTCTCTCTCTGTGTTGGTGTGTGTGTGTGTGTGTGTGTGTGTGTGTGTGTGTGTGTGTGTGTGTGTGTGTGTGTGTGTGTGTGTGTGTGTGTGTGTGTGTGTGTGTGTGTGTGTGTGTGTGTGTGTGTGTGTGTGTGTGCACGTGTCTTTTTTGTGTGTGTCTAAATTCATATTTAATCTTTTTAATTTAATTTCATCTGTATCTGTAATGTGTAATTGCATCACCCCGATTTTGCTCTTTTGCCCTCCGTTTGGCTGCTTCTCTTTTGACTCTCAATAGCTTTCCTCTTACTCCCCTCGCCACCCTCAGACTTGAACACTTCCCCCTCCCTGTGTTCTTGCTCTCTCTGTGTCACGCTCCATTCATGCCGTGTTGATTCTCCTTGTTCAGTTTCACAGATGGCTACAGAAAGAAGCAAGCAATCCTTATTCAAATATTGGGGTTGGCACACCCTGCCTCAGACTCAATGTGTCCAGCCTCCCTCCTAGCACACTGCATGGTTAAGGGGAGAGGACATGGAGATGCCTTAGAACAGTGATTCTCAAAGTGTGGTCCGGGGACCACTTGTGGTCCGCGACAGAGCTCAGGTGGTCCGCGAGTTGATTTCTACTTTTCCAAGACAAGCTAGCTGTATGCTCTATTTGTAACATTATTACAAAGCTGAAGTCTTGTTTTCACCACAATAAGACAGGCTTGTAATGTGAAAAAAGTAAGTGGTCTGTATCCAAATTAGCAGTGTCAAATTAGCACATGTCAACTGTCAATTCATTTGACAGGTGGTCCTTGAAGATATTTGAGGGGACAAAGTGGTCCTCGGTCTGAAAAAGTTTGAGAAACACTGCGCTTAGAAGTGGTGTTCAGGCCCAGAATGGAGCCGGT
>NC_085872.1:33178375-33179987 GCF_034702125.1 Engraulis encrasicolus
TGTACTGTACATCCTTTACAGTGGCTCCCAAACTGTGGGTCGGGACCCCTAGGGGGTTCACAAAGGTACTGAAGGTACTGAAGGCGGGTCGCAGACAAAGGGTACATTGCATAAAAACCACAGGAAAACCCACAGGAAAACCACAAGAAATCCACAGGTTAACAGCTAACAGCTAATCAATTTCTAGCAATATTAGCGGACAAACTATAAATGGAATATCTAGCAATATTAATGGACAAAAAAATGAAGGCAATTTTTTTTGTCCAATAATATTGCGAGATAGTCATTTAGTAGTTTCTCCGCTGCTATTGCTAAAAATCCATTTCTAGGCTAAGACTATGGTGGGTGGGGGTCGTGAAAATATTCAAAGTCCAAAAGGGGGTGGTCCCCGCCGAAATCGTTTGGGAACCAGTGCTTTACTGAGACATTGCTGTCTGCTGCTTACACAGAGAGAACACCACTGCAGGTGTAAATTAATGACACAGACCAAAAGGCCAGAGAGAGAGAAAAAAAGGAGGATGGGGGGGTGGGTGTGGGTTGCAGGCAAAGATGGGCTGAGACAACCAGCAAATGTAGCAGCTGCTGTGGCCCTTTTGATCCCATGTTCTTATACCAGAAGATGTGACCCTCTCAAGAGCTCTGCCAGGGTGACCGTGACCACCATACCACTGTCATCAGAGAGGCACTACAATTGTGTTTACACTACAGTCTCCTTCACAGGTCAACACGCCAGCTGAGACACTATCTGGCAGAAGCACAGGGAGACAAGTGTTCACACAGAACGCAGCACAGCAGTGCTACGGAGAAAGCTTTTACACGGACAAACACTTCTGTGTCTGCACACGTCGCATACTGGGCCTTGCAGATGCATCTGTATTCATCACTAACAATAGGTGGCCTGAGGTGGCCAACTGCGTGCACGTGTGTCTCTGTTTGCTAAGCTTTGATTATTTATCATGGTGATTTAGCTGCTCTCTGGTGCCACTGAAGCAATTGTCGGGTGGCACCTCTGTTCCCCGAGCCCTATATTTTGTCCCGACTCTATAAGGCCAAAATCCTGACGGGCCCCCGACATAACTCAAACATTGCGGCGTCTCCCCATTAGTGTCCTCCTCAACTCAGCCTAATGAAGCAGTGATGGCTGCCGGTGGTGAATGATAGCCACCCACCCTCCATTAAAACCCCCATGGCTGTGCCCCACCTCCACCTCACCTACACCTTGCTGACCGGTCCCGGGGCTCTCACACCCATCACACCACTCTGTGATGGGCTGCACCCCTGCCCCCGCTGCCATTAGCAATGCGGGCGTCCCTGCAGCACTAAGCTCATTAGCGTGCGGTAGGTAAAGGTGGTCCTGATGGTGCATGCCTGCCTGGGCCCTCTCATTACTCACCCACCTCCCCCAGCACTACCGCTGGACCGCAGCACTTCATCCCACCCTGGCGGAGGGGAGAGGGGAGCAGAGCACCAGGAGGTCAAGGACTGCATTCATCCAGAGGGAGGGCAGTGCTAAGAGCTTGTACAGTAGTATAGTGTCTCTCTCTAGGTCGTCCTCAGACGAGCCTTCCGTCGTTGCTTCCAGTCATCCCGATTCTCCATACATCTTTTCAGT
>NC_085872.1:33180087-33185087 GCF_034702125.1 Engraulis encrasicolus
ATATTCTCCATACATCTTTTCAGTTCGCTGGTACTCTGAGCTCTAGCGTCTCTCTAGCGTCTCTCTAGCGTCTCTCTAGCGTCTCTCTAGCTCTAGCTCCGGTGTCTCTCTAGCTTTTTTGTCTGACGTACCGCGATAAATCATTTTGTCATATCATGAGGAGCCGGTTACTCATGCGCTCTCCATCTCTTCCTCTTTTCCCATGTGCCTATGCCCCATACATGTGTTGTTATTGCATTTTTACAAGTAACCCCTGCAGTGTGCTCACGCACCCCTAGTGGTACTCGTACCCCTAGTTGAAAATCATTACTGTTGTAGAGCAGATGTTATGGGGAGTCTATGAGCACAACCACACATAGGTGCCGCTAGGGGGGGAAAGCTGTTACAGATTCTAAGGGCCCAAGCACTGACAGCACTGACAGGGGCCCATAGGGGGGCCCCAAAATTTGAATCTTTCATGGGGCCAAAAAACTCTGGCGGCGGCCCTGCAACCACAGGGTGTGAGCTGGAGAGCACTGAGCACTAGAGATAGATGGGATAGAAATCTCAGTCTTTATCTGTTCATGAGAGGTCTGCAAATGACAAAACTAAGGGTGACATGTGAAGAGGTGTGAGAGCAAGCGTAACAGTTCTGAAGTGGACAAAAAGACCCAAGTTATGGATTTAGCTGAAACTCCATCTGGGCCAATGGGCAACATAGCATGCAGTGGATAGATCATGTGATGGTTCTGCTCATTATAACCACTGTCCTCTAAAAATACAATGTAATATACAGTGTAATATGCTCTTATATACAGCGCAGAGGGTTATTTATATTCACAGGGCAGACACAACAAACTCTACACTACAGATTCTTAAAAGCGATGCAGGTCATGTCGGTTAAACTCCGTGAGCAGATGGAGGGTAAGTGGCCCTCGTGGGGAATATCAGGAGTGGTTGCAGTTGGGGTACATTATAGGCCGGGGCTGTGATCTGAATTTGATGCCAGTGGCTGAGTGGCTGGGGCTCCGTAACTGCTGCTAGCCTGCTACAGTACAAGCTGCCAGGCAGTGAGGATTGGAGTGGGGGCTGCGATGGGTAGTGGGGTAAAGTTCACGTAAGATAATAACTGAGGAAGAAAATAAAGTCTTTGCAGCTGTGTGGTTACTGTCAAATGCATCCACGATGGATGGATGGATGGATGGATGGATGGATGGACGGACGGACGGACGGACGGACGGACGGACGGACGGACGGACGGACGGACGGACGGACGGACGGACGGACAGACAGACAGACAGACAGATAGATAGATAGATAGATAGATACTACTACTACTTATAATAAATAATACAGGAAAAGACTCCACCAACCCCTCCACCTCTCTCTCTCTCTCTCTCTCTCTCTCTCTCTCTCTCTCTCTCTCTCTCTCTCTCTCTCTCTCACACACACACACACACACACACCACACACACACACACACACCACACACACGCACACACACACACACACACACACACACACACACACACACACACACACACACACACACACAGCACACAGCACACAGCACACAGCACACACAAAGCACCCATAGCACACAAGCCTTCGGGACGAAATAAACACACCTATTAGCACAAAAACGCCTTCACTTCAGTGCACAGGTCTATTGGTGCTGGCAGGCGGTCCCTACCATGTGCACAAGGACAATGAAGCGCTGTGTAAAATCCTAATGGCCTTTCTCTATGCTGTTTTCGTGTTCCAGGTAGTTTGACCCCTGTTACGCATGACTGCTTTGAATAATTCCCCTCTGCCAGTGTTATAATGACATCCAAATTGCAGCTATCCCCCTGCACTCACACAAACAGCCGTTCTGCAGCTTGTGGCCACCTCCCTATCATGTCTTTCGCTTCTCATTGGCACTTACTGTATGACTAACGCACACACACACACACACATGCTCGCACACGGACACGGACATGGACACAGACACGGAAACGGACAGCACAGGCACACACACACAGATATTCAAAACAAACTTTATCCAAATTATATGTTGGGTTTTCACACTTAAAATGGCTAGTAGTCTACTTCTAAAAGCTGTATACATTGAAAGAACACATTACTCCAATGGTCCATTTGTGTTTATGTCTCATGTTGATGGCATATCAACTGTCGTATCCTGTCGTATCATATCACATGGTATTGAAATGTATTGCATCATATCATATAATCATACTGTGTTATATTGTGCCATGTCATTATATTTTATTGCATTAAATTACTTCACAAAGTGTCACTATATAAATTATCTTCTACATAATCTCTATTTATCTCCTGTCTGATGTAACATTAGAGTAAGGTAACATTATGATGAGGCCTAGGGTGTTTTATTCAAAAAGGTTGAGAACTACTGCTCTAAAATGTAACCAGCTCTTTTACCTACAGTATATTATACAGTCTTGGTACATTACATTTGGTGAAAGGTAATTGTGCAATGGTTGGAGTGCTGTGGCAAATTGCGCAAATGCATCCGTCCAAAAACAGGCTCACTCCCCATGGCCATCCAGGTTTAAACATAGCTTGGATCATTTCCCTACCCTACCCCATCTCTCTCTCACTTCTTTCATGTCTGGTTTTCACTGTCCTATATAATAAAGGCATAATTTCTCATTCAGCTATCATGAAAACAAAGCATCCCTGTTCATGACAGTTCATCTCAGTCTATGTATGCACTGGGAGATCTGTACAGGTGAAAAGAATGTCTAGTACCACTGGGTGAAGAGATCAAGATGGCTCTATAACCAAGACATACTCAGCTCTAGTCAAAGGATAGAATGAGAGAGGACCATGAACGGCACATGGGATTTTGGTTAGGGTGCATCAAAAGCCTTTTGGAATTCCCATTCATTTTTGTTACAGCATTTCATTCTCTTGGACTTTTCTTCCTTTATGGTTCCTTGGATCCATCATGAAAACGAAGGCACAATAGGCTTGACATTTTGAATGGCAGTGAACAGATTTTTTTTGGCAAAATCAGTGGAAAGTGTGTTTTGAGGTTGTTTTGTTCAACAGTAGCAAGTTAACTAATTTAGAAGAATGCTCCAGTTGCTGCCGCTCCACTTCCCCTCTGCCTCTCCATCAAGCACTGAAAACATGGATAAAGGATGGGTACATTGGTGTTTGAACATGCATGGGAGCTAAAGAAAGGCTGCAAAAATATGCACTTGGAGTTTCAAACCCCCCAACTGGAGCATTCCTCCAAATGACTCTCAGTTTTGATCAAAATAGTGTCAAAACACCCTTTTTTTGTTTTACTGATTTTGTTCAAATGCTAATTACCGTCGATTCAAAATTTAAAGCCTATCATGCCTCCCCTTTTTTGCAATTGGGCCCTTATTAATTTTGTAACCATACCGTTTTCTATTCACCCATGATATATTTGCATCATTTGAAGCACTATACTGAAGATATTGGGTTTGTTGATGTTGGGTGATATTCATGAAATTTCAATTGTCTGGTCAAGTAAATGCAGGGACTAAATATGTTATTTTTTATTCATCAACTATGGTAGCATATAATAACATGATGGGAATGTTTTTGGTTTGAAATATCCACACTATGTGGGGAAATCATTTTGTGAGTCTAACTGAGCTGAATGAATGAATGGCAGAACTGTGCATTGATGACGTCATGACACAATTGATGACATACAGGCCTTCAGGAAACTTGAGAAAATTATTTTCTCGACATACGTAGTCCGGACGTTTCAAACTGAAAACAATCCCTACATGTTATTAGTGATACCGTATCGTAATAAATTAAAAATAACATAATTAGTGCTGGCATTCACTTGCCAAATGGCAGCACTGTTGTGGATCAATGACATCATGAGCCCTGGGCTTCAGAAATCTGGCAAAAAATGTAATGAATGAATGGATTCCCCACACAGCACGGATTTAGACTTACAAAAACAGTCTCAAAAGCACATGGTATTTCACATTATGAATAAGGGCCGATTGCAAAGAAAGGTCTTGGCCTTACAAGGAATTTTCCAAGAAATAACAACATACTGCAAAAGAAGAGTGCGCTTTAGAAAAGTTGGGGCATTTGCACTCTGATGTTGACATGTGAATGATGTTGGATTCATTTTATGACAGGAAAAATGATCACTTGTAATTCAATTGCATGTAAAACAATTTCCTAAACTAAACAGTACATTTATTAACCCATTTTAGCCTAAGCCCTTTCTGGGAAAAGGTGCTTTCTGCCTATTAAAACCTAAATATACCAGCCTCAGAAGCAAATAAAAACCTGAAATAAGTCGCATTTAAAACCTAGAATCCTTCCTCATTTTGCATGAGAATGTGTTCATTCAGTTCTAACATACCCACATTTTAATTAAAAAACTCAAATCTCAACAGCCTGAATGCAGCGTATATGTCGCTCCAGGCTAAAAGTGAAATAATGTGTGTGTTCAGCTAGAATACACATGATTATATTTCAGCAAAGCACAAAGATAAAATGAAAATGTGCAACTATTATATGTATCCATGCCATGCTGAAACCTCCACAAAACTCCACATCCACTTGTATCAATCACATTACAGTATCAACGTTTTAATCTAATGACTTGTTATTTATGTACCGAGTATTGGTTACAGACCCTGGAGTAATGTGTGGTGCTCAAGGGCACGTCAGCCATCAATGGAAGTGCAGGTAACGGTGGGATTTGAACATCAGCTACAATCCTCTGATCTGAAGGCCAGTGCTCTAACCAGTGAGCCTTGGCGGCCCCAGTCTATATCTTGAAATACTTATTCAACCGCAGACAATGGCATCACAAACACAAAGCATACTGCACTTCATGACAGTAACTCTGAGTGGTACATTACACCCAGCCACATGTGCCATATACAAACAGCCTCACATAATACTTCAAACTGCAGCCCTAGGAGAGCTATCCACCTGTCCTGGATGAGAGTAAACCCACTGAGAGGAAGGTGGATCCCTTTGAGTGT
>NC_085872.1:33187587-33195087 GCF_034702125.1 Engraulis encrasicolus
TTTTGCCTTTATCAACTACCAAAAATTCTATATTTCTCTCTTGAGCTGCACCATCAACACCATTTAGGACCTACCGGATTTATGTTCTCCACTTCAGTTTATACTAAGTCTGCCAGTTGTTTTCTGAACATCATTATGTGAAAACATCCTTCACTGAGTGCTGACTTACATGCACACACATCAGCCATGATGACACACACGTACATATTCATAAACGTATTCATATTCATAACTGTACATATTCAGAAACACTTGTTCACACTGACACATACACAGACGCACACTCATGCATGCACATACGCACACACAATTCCCAATTTGCCCTCAACTCTTACCTGAGTCATGACTTTGAGGCCGAGCACACAATCCTAAGGCCATTTTTAGAATTTTTAGACCGGCCCAATAAGTGCTTGGTATAAATGATAGCGCTGGCCCCTTTGTTCTGTGTCGTTTGCAAGCTGTTCTTAAATATTTTATTACTGGTTCTCTTGGGCCGAACATACCCTCTGGCCATAACTAGCACTATGCGCACTTTCAGCTTTGACACAATTAGCGCTCATCAATACATGACATTGGTCAGCTCTCATTAGGCTACATACAGTGGAATATACTAAAAACAAGCATTGTGAATTCTTTAGAACAGGCTATAGAGAACGCTTCCGCATCCTCCATGAAATAAACATCCTTTCTGGACATTTACGATGAAAAGCAGCACTATCTGGGCTACGTTCCAGAAAACAAATGCATGTACATGTAAATAATCAAACAAAATAACAACACATCGGTTCCCATTATACAGTAAATACAAGACAGCACTGCTTTGTGCTGAAAGGCCGTCTGACAATCCAAATTCTTCTAGAAATGCTCACAAGCTCTACAGTGCTCGGTGTTTCTAAGTACAGCCACGTAGCGATGATCAAAGGAGCCGCTCTTACTAAGTCTGTGCACGTAACCGCAGTGTCTGCACGTTTGAAAAGCATGTGGCAAGGAAAAGAAGAGAGAGAGAGAGAGAGAGAGAGCGAGAACAAAAAAAACAGAAAGAGGAGGATTTGCAGCGGATCCAGGATCCGAGGAGATGGCGGGACAGACAGTGTTTGATCTGGTGGGAAATCACCCGGCTGGGTCTGGTAAATCATGACAGCGCTTCATGGCATCACTCACCAAAGAGCCCCTACACGACGACGCTAGCCGACAGATGTGAAAAGACGTGTTGATTCTTTAGCTTGCTGTTGGCTGACTGTAAACACGCTGGAGATGTTCAGAGGGAGAGGCAAACAGAGGCAGTCAGACGACGCTGATGGGGAATGGAAGACAAATGTACACTAAAAAGCCATTTCCACACATGCAGGTCCCCACAGTGGACAAACAGGCATAGAAACAGAGATTCGCAGACAGACAGACAAGCCGGAAACACTGACATATTTAGACAGACAGACAGACAGACAGACAGACAGACAGACAGACAGACACAGACACAGACACAGACACAGACACAGACACACACACACACACACACACACACACACACACACACACACACACACACACACACACACACACACACACATACACACATATACACACACACACACACACAGTCTATCATTGACATTACTGTATTGTGAGTTACTGTACTTTACTTTTTTGTGTAAAAAGCCTGATAACTTTTCAGTATTCAGCTTTTAATTCTTGTTTTTGTCAACAACAAGCAAAATCCTGCTTTCGAAGACAAGAGTCCTAACCATACTTTTGTGGTTTATGCATATGCATATTTCTGCCATATGGCCACCTCACACCCACACTTTCAATCCGCCCACTTCCCTTTCCACACACACAAAGGTTCCATTAACTCTCTCTCTCTCTTGCTCTCTCTCTCTCTCTCTTGCTCTTGCTCTCTCTCTCTCTCTGTCTCTCGCAAGCACGCACACACGCATGCACGCACGCATGCTTGCACACACGCATGCTTGCACGCACGCTTGCGCACACACACACACACACGCACGCACGCACGCACGCACGCACGCACGCACGCACGCACGCACGCACGCACGCACGCACGCACACGCACACGCACACGCACACACACACACACACACACACACACACACACACACACACAAACATGTTCCCTCATGGCACTTTCACACTCAAGCAAGCAAATCTCTTTAAAGCTTCAGGGTCATCTCCAAACACTTCATGCCCACTGCAGCTCTACTCTACTCTACTCACTCAGCTTGTTCGGCAAAGACTACCAGGGGAACGGGAAAAAAACTGAAAAAAAGAAGAACTGCACACAAAGATAGTGATTGAGAAAGGGAGTGAGCGAGGACAAGAGGGAGAGATGAGGTGAAGGTAAAAGAGAGACAGGTCGGGAAGATAGAGAGAGTTAAAAATACTTATTTCCTGGCTGACTTCCTTAAATTCTTTTTTTCATCCCATGTTTTCTTTTCTAATGGATCTTCTGCATGACACCTCTGCACTGCATGGTCAAAGTGGGATGGGCGGACATTACACCTGTAAAGGACAACATTCACACCTGTAAAGGACAACATTCTTGGGTTGTTTCAAGAATGGTGTTTCAACCATATTGAGTGAGCTTCAAAAAGGATGTGTAGCTATGACTGACTAAAACTTTACTGTGTAAAGGAAACACACGCTATTGTATGGTAGAATTGCTTCGATTTGATTAAAGCTCGCCACAGACAAACTGAATATCAATCGAGCATTGTGTTTATGATGGAGGGGTGTTATGTCCGTGAGGGGTGCTACGGGGGCCCAGGCAGGTTGGCAGGAAAAGGCAAAATAAATAATTAGGATAGATTGAATTACTGAAATAAACCCATTTAGTTAAGAACTGCCTTATCATAAACTACAGCACGTCTGGACGTTAGTACAATTATCGTTATTTTATATATCCAAATGGGGAACTGACTCACAGACCTACACTATGGTTGTGAAATGGGGTGCACAGAGAAAAATAGTGTGCAACGACCTATGTAAAAGGGGCCTTGACCAGAATCTACCGCTATATAGGGGGCCGTGTCATGGTAAAGTTTGGGAACCCCTGATCTAGATGAGTTTGAGGTGACCAGCAATAGTTGCAGTGTTCAGTCACGGCAGGAGTTGCTAAGTGTATAGGCTACAGCAGAGGTTGCGTTAGACTTTTTCATAGTCCGTCATTTTGACGGACAGGGTCGAAAAAAAATCCGTCATCGCTTATTTTTAAAATTCTCCACCTGCTTTCTCAATGTGGGGGTCGCGACCCCGCATCGAGAACAACACATGCGCAATTGCGGCCAATTGAGAGTAAACCGCTGTGAATACACCCCCTTTCACTCGACATTCATTCTCCAACTTAGATGGAGTCAATTTTGCTGTCCACTTTCTCTCTCTGCCTCCCTCAATGCACTGTTGAAAAAGCTGCAGATATCTGTCATGACGCGCGTCTGATTCAGTGTTCAGCGCTATGGTCACCACAAGCACTTTTTTAAAAGACGCGTGCAGGGCTTTATCCAACAGCTGTCAGTCACTCGTTTTGCTCTGAATGCACCGATTGTAATACAAAGGCGCAGTGTTATATTCGCGTTGGACTTCACATGCACGATGGAAAGGAAAGCCGTCTTGAAGCAGAAAGGTGTAGCCCAGACAGTAGATAAAGGCACTGAAGCCTACAACAGGAAGACAACCAGATTTCGCAAAACTTTGTTGAAAAATGTCAGCGACGGTAAAGGGAGCCTCTCCATATTTAGCCCCATCGGCTTAGGCCTATATGTTGGCTCTGGGAGCGCGGTAGTTGTCTGAAATAAAAAAATAAAAAATAATGGGTGAACCAGCTATCGAAATGAGAGAAGGTTAGCCGTTTCTGGCAACGTTTGCCAAGTTGTAAGTTGCGTTGCCTGGTAATATTTAGGTTCTTGAATATCCGTCGTTTTTATTAGTTAATGTCCTGAAGCCGTTTTAGACCTGCGTTGCCTTTGAGTGAAGGTTCTGGCTAGCAAACGTGCTATTCGCATATTTGTTTTTGTTTCAAGCGAGGAGTTATGAAACAATGCTTCTATGAAGGGCGATAGAGGGACAACTTCGTCATTGGCAGAAAATCAGATAGTCGGTAAATGTAGTAGGCCTAGGTCTACACATAGTTCTGAATCTTAAAGTCGAAGTCACACGTGTATGGTGGCAAGGTCTTAGTTATTTTAATTCATTATTTTGAGCAAGTGCAGAGGCGCGCGCTCTGCTGCAGCCAGCCGCACAGCCCAGCTGCGGCGCATGGTATGACAAGCAGGGAGAGAAGGAGAAAGGCAAACGATAGTAGCATGAAATTATCTGCGCTGATAACTATGCCTAATTGAAATGCATATTTGCTCTACTCAATAGAGGCGTAGGCCTACTTAAACTTGTGATTTATTTATCATCACCCTGAATATTGATCAGTCAAAATGACGGACAGGCTTCAGAATTTTCCGTCATCCTTCAAAAAAATCCGTCAATGACGGACATTTGTCGGTTAACGCGACCTCAGGGCTACAGTACTGTAGTGACCAATGTCCTTGAGCTGAGCTGTGTCCTTGAACAGTAACAAAGCCCTTCTGAATCCCCATCTGTATTTTGCATTCCACAGGCTATAACTAGCTAATTTAAAGACCCTGATAACTGTGCTTCCATACACACTTCCATACATGTAAACCACTGAGTGCTTATTTAAGCATTGACATGAAACCTCCATACAAACTACCATGTAGGCCTACTTAACTGATTAACTGATCTGTATGGATAGTATGGTTAAAACCAGCACTATTTTTGCGGGTTTCCAATTATCACATTTCAGAAAATGAAGGCATGATTGTAAATTTAAACAAGCTTTGGCACAAAGCTATTATTATATGTGATATCCAAATAAGACTGAGGGCAGCTAAGAGAGAGACAGAAAGAGGACATGTCACTGTAGAAGAGAAATGGAAGTGGTTTGAATAGCAGAACAGATGAGATCTTGGGCTTCCAGAGCGAGAAAATAAATATTCTTGATGTGGGTTTTGAATTAAATTACCAAGGGGAGAACTTGAATCACTCTTATGATATAATGTCAGTGCGGAAATGATTCAAAGGTTTGAAGTCATGTCTCAAAAGATTCAGATGTAGAAAAAGTTTAGTAACACATCTTTAATCTAGTCTTCTTGAGAACAAACACATGCATGAATGATTAAAAATATTAACACAACTATTTCACGATTAGCATACGTCTCCTCTCTATTTACCCGTGCTCTGTGCAAAGGAAGTAATATAATGTGGTGTTAATCAACTTTACCACTTGAAATGGCAGTCCATAGTAAGCCTTGTTTGACGTTTTCACTTTGTGGTCATTGTGAAAAAGTAAAAAGAGTTGTTATTATTGATGATGGTGTCACCTTAAGTTAAAAACTAATAGCACAACATTAAAGAAGAATTACTTCACTATTCAGTTATGAGTGTAAAAATAGCAGGTGGATACTTGAATGTTTGCATTATTATCCTTGGTAACACTTTACTTGACATGTTCCTGCGTAACACATTCATAGCAGCTGTTATAAAGTCTGCACGAAGCATTCAAGATTGTTTCATGACCCATTCATACCAAATCTGTCATGAACCTATAGCGGACGGAAGGACAGCAACTTCTCAAAATAAAAGTTAAACGAAGCAACATTGCAGTTGCAGGCTTTGTTCTGAACCCTCACTGATACTGATTTTGACAAGTTGCTGTCCTTTTGTCTTCCATGTCTATGAAAGGTTTGGTATGAATGTCAAAATGACGAATTACGAAAAAGTCTTGAATCCTTATGAATGTGTTATGCAGCGACAACATGTCAAGTAAAGTGTAACATTATCCTTTATAAATATATTAATATAGGCTAGTGTTGTGAATTGGGTTCATACAAAGTGTTACCAAACAGCTTTCATGTTTTCCACGCCCATAACCATTTGAATTACAGCCTGAGTGATACTACGTAATATAACCAACACTTTGGCTAAAAGATCACTGGTAGAATATACATATAGCCTACATTACAGAGCAAAAAGTCAGAATTTATCTTTCTTGTCTGGAGTGGGTGAAAATGCTAAAAGCGATATTTCATAAATGACCCATAATGAAGATTATTTTTCTGTATCATCAGCAGCAGCAGAGACAGTCATACAGTAGCGGAATTCATTTTTCCATCTATACAGGGTAGCTATACTCCCATGCATCAGTTTCCAGTCTCCAGTACCAATCTAAATGGTCATGTAACAAATACACGCTCATTTAAGAGAAATCACACATTACAGAACACCAGAGTCTAATCAAATGAGTTTTGTTTGTAATGTTTTACATTTTTTGCTTTGCCATGTTTGCATTTGCTTGCTTTTGACATTTTAAATATATGTGGGATATAATGTTAATATCCTCAGTTCTGTGCTGCGTTTTTGGTACGGCAGGTATAACATCTGCACAGGTATAACAACTGCCAGAAGTGTTGATTTTGTATTAAATGTAGCTAAGCTTAGCTGAATGTAGAGCACTCTGTGAGTTGGGCCATATTTCATCTGGACTAGGTGAGTCCCTGCCGTGCTGTGGTTTCCTCTGCACTCTAGAAGCCAACAAGGCACACACTTCTTCATCACGGGGGAGCCCCAATGGCAGATGGAGCAGACAAATAAGCACACACACGCACACACACACACGCACACGCGCACACGCGCGCGCGCGCGCGCACACACACACACACACACACACACACACACACACACACACACACACACACACACACACACACACACACACACACACACACAGGCACAAACACACACACACAGGCGCACACACGCACGCACGCACACACACACACACACACACACTGCTCTGTTTGTCAGTCAGCAGGTCCCCACAGTAGCAGACAATGTGGGCCTCATGATTCAGAGGCCTTTGACATTCATCAGTTTGAGGGATTTGACTAATATCGGCTGGATATGAGGGCCTGCTCGACTAACGCACAGGAAATTCATCTGTGCAATTGGATTTGGGGGAAAGTGGAGAATTCAGCCCCAAGGCCCGTGGGGGAATGTCTGCTCCATGCCACGGAAATTGCTAAAGTCACTCTTTCTTTTGTGCTTTCATTCATTCACCCCTGGTTTCATAGTCTTTTCTGTGTCCCTTTCGCTCGCTCACTCTCTCTCTCTCACTCTTTCTCTATTAACATCCCTTGTATCCTTTCAGATGGCTTGTGGTTGATTTGATTTCATTGCCGTGTTTGTGTACATGTACAAACGTAGGTGAGTAATTTTGTGTATGCATAGAGTCTGTTTGCAGGTAGGTGTGTGTGTGTGTGTGTGTGTGTGTGTGTGTGTGTGTGTGTGTGTGTGTGTGTGTGTGTGTGTGTGTGTGTGTGTGTGTGTGTGTGTGTGTGTGTGTGTGTGTGTGTGTGTGTGTGTGTGTGTGTGTGTGTGTCCGTAAATGCGTGTGTGTGTGTGTCCGTGCGTGCGTGCGTG
>NC_085872.1:33200087-33207587 GCF_034702125.1 Engraulis encrasicolus
GAGATTCTAGTCATTGTAATGGGGGCAGCTGTTTGTTTACATTTAAAAAAAAACATCTTGATTTATTCCCAAAATCATCCAAAAGGTTATGCAACTTCAGCAGACAACTAGCAAACTAGAAAACCTTTGGAGTAGGCCTATGTTAAGATTTTTTAAAATGTAAACAAACACCTGCCCAGATCTTGGAAAGGGCTGAGCCGAAAAATGCGGCATCACTAGGTACTGACAAGTCAAGGGTAGCGTGAGCAATACAACAGCATATTGAAATTGGCTGAAGTGGTGCTTTAATCAACATGGATAACAGAATAAAAATCCTCTCATACAGGACAACATGATCACCAAAGTACAAATAGTGGGTTAAACACATTCAGACGCTATACATGAAGTGAAAGTGGATGATGCATCTGGCTTCCAATCTCCCTCTGCTTTTCAAAATATAAATAGACATCACTTGTTTATGGCTTTTATGTGGCTTTGAAATCACCGTGCATGACAACTGCCTGAGGAGCCTTGTTAGACTCTGAGATGCTTTCTCAGCCAAGAAATCTACAAATGACTAATGCAGGAAATAGGAAAAGCGGAAAATACTTGAACACAGCAAAATTGATGTTTGCAAGTCCCTTTTGCTTTTCTGTGCGGTGTATAGGTATTTAATCAATATTGCCTTGAAAGGTCGCTGCTATGACAGCCATACATTTACACACACAAAGAGAGAGGGAGAGAGAGAGAGAGAGAGAGAGAGAGAGAGAGAGAGAGAGAAATATGTAGGCTGCATTAGAAAAAATCGATACATCGTTTAAAAAGGTCACATCAGATGCTGACGTGAGTTAATGCCACACAGCAGACAGTAAGGATTTGTTGGTAATGAAATGTTTCTGTATCCGAACAAGCTCCCCCGCTTATGAAAGGTGAGTCATCCAGAGACTTATTGACAGTCTCCCCTGCGCTCTCACAACCTGCCCACTTTCCGCCTGCCTTCACCCAAGACCACAGTGCTCCAGTAATTTCTCATATTTGCCATGTTTTTCTGATCTCTGTACAGGTTCAGCTGCATGATTGGGGTCTCTTTTCACAACTCTGAAAGGTTGACGCGCTACATAATATGCCCAAACCCCAGTTCACTAGTTTTAAGAATTCAAACCAGCTCAACTAGTTTAGACCTAATGTGAGTTATCAAGGTTGCAAATAGGGACACAATAGTGTGACTGGTTGTGAAAAAAAAACATGCATAGTGGATCACGCACCCGCACCCACACACGCACACGCACACACACACACACACACACACACACGCACGCACACGCACACGCACACGCACACTCACACACAATAGCACACACACACACACCCACACATACACACTTTTCCATGTCATAATTGCACACATTATCTGAATGGCTGGTGAACAGCGAGCATTAGGTGCATGGATGCCTTAGGTACAGCCCAAAGCCATTCATGTGTGTGGCTGAGGCGGACACATCGCAGCTTAGCTTGTGTGGGGGTGTGGCTGCCTGCCTTTCTCTGTTTGATTGTGTGTGTGTGTGTGTGTGTGTGTGTGTGTGTGTGTGTGTGTGTGTGTGTGTGTGTGTGTGTGTGTGTGTGTGTGTGTGTGTGTGTGTGTGTGTGTGTGTGTGTGTGTGTGTGTGTGTGTGTGTGTGTGTGTGTGTGTGTGTGTGTGTGTGTGTGTGTGTGTGTGTATGTGTGTGTGTATGTGTGAGCTCCATGTAAATGTAACAACAAATTCCTACATGCTTGGTGTCCTACTGCTAAATGAACACCTGCACAATGTGCATGGCATAAGAAATAGCCCATGTTTAAACACCAGAATTTTGATGATGTGTGTGAAAGAGAAAGTGTTAGCCCATGCCAGGACAGTGTCTGGCCAGAGGTGTGTTTGTATTGTTGTTGTTGCTGTTATCTAGCTGTGCTCAGTGTTCAGCTCCAGCAGCGCAAACAGCAACAGTATGAACAGCACTCCATACCTTTTGTTTGCATTGTTAATTCATCTGCTTTTACAGTCTAGCCTTCTCTCTCTCTCTCTCTCTCTCTCTCTCTCTCTCTCTCACACACACACACACACACACACACACACACACACACACACACACACACACACACACACACACACACACACAACGCTAACGCACACACACACACACACACACACACACACACACACACACACACACACACACACACACACACACACACACACACACACACACACACACACACACACACACACACACACACACACACACACACACACACACACACACAGTATCTCTCTCGATCCCCTTTTCTCAATTTCAAATTGCAATTCGAGTTCACTATCATATTTAAATTGAAGTTGCTTTCATGGCAAAAAGATAGGCCTATGTGGGATGTCACAGGTGACAACTACTGTCCAGCACCCAGCAAAAGATCGGCAACATTACAATAAAAGAGGAAGACAGGATGATGCTTTTACTTCCTTTTGGGGCACGCAAAGCATCATCAACCCCTTTGGAGACAAGGCCCTTCAAAGAGGTGCTTGAAAAAGATGAGGTGCAGGGGAAATCAAGCAACCAGACACAGGCACACCCTCACGCAAGCATGAAGAACACACACATATGCACACACGCACACACATGAAATACACTTACTCTGCCAAAGGGCAAAAGCTCTTCTGACTTCTGAGATTTGACACGGTTGATTTCACAAGGAAAATAATCAGGTGGGATCACTTCAGGGTGTACAAGCACTTCTTAAGGCACACAACATACACATAGATATGAAGAGCTCTTTTCCAAAATGAGATATATCCATTTTATAGAATGTTGGGAAATTGACATTTTTGTATTGGGCATTCCATTGAAATGCATTGCAAAATGCATTTTTATAGAGGCTTTAAAGTATGTTCTCAAAATCTTTGAATGGCAAGAATCTTAACAGTCAATACCAATATTAAATGCAATAAGTCAAAAATATAGCGTTTTGGAAAAGAACTCATCATATATCCACACACATTATACACACGGGAGAAAGCACACACATATGGTTCAGATGCAAAACACTCTGAAGGCCATAACCTACACTGAATTCATGGAGACATGATCAAGTGGCTTTGATTACATTTTTTAATCAGTCTGCCTCCGGTTGGATTGCTTTTTTTTGTTCCACTTGTTTTCATTTTCAGTCCTTCAGTTTTGGTGCATTTCTCGAATCTCTTTCGATTAGCAAAAGTGCATTTTCAAAACCGTTTGAGCAAATAGCAAAACCTTGCTCTCTCAAAGTCAGGTGTATGCGTCAATGAGCATGTCAATGCCATCAGAATTTTTTGTCATTCTGTTTGTGCATGGACAAGATAAACAAATTGATTAGTCATGATGTCAGTTGAATAGTGTACTGAATGGTGCATCTTTTTGTATGTCAAATGTGGTTTAGGTTTGATGAGAAACCTTAGACTTTATGTAACATGTACTGTATTAGATTGATCACAAAAGACTGGACAAGATGAACATTTAGAGTGTGACTACTGCATTTAGTAAAGGCCAATGCAATTGCAAAGTAACCCCCCTTTTTACTTCTCTTGCAGGCCTATGTTAAAAACAAAAGATAGTAATGTAAAGCAATAAAAGGTGGAGAACATGCAATGGCACTGTATAAAGTACACTTTATTGTAAAGCTTTTAGAGGAATTTTGATATTGTGTTTGTATCTCAATTACACATATATAGGCCTACAGTAATATAATGTAGTATACGCATGCCTGTTAGATTACATGCCTATTTTCTCTATGAAATATTAATTCCTTTATACTGCCTTTCATTAAAAAATAATACTGGGATCAATTTGCTAATTTAGATCATATTTGCAGCAAAAAATAAAATGGAAATTGAATAGTGCTTAGCATATTATGACAGCTTGGTAAATCATTTTGCTTGTCAAAATGTGTACAATGAGCTAGGGCCTACATTTTTTGGGTGGTGAGGCAGCTTCATAGATTCTGTGACAAAGCATTTTGAGGAACATGACAAAAGCAACCCATTATGTGATTTTATGAAAAAACTGAAAATAGTACGCCTACACAATCAGTTTCATGGATGGACAAAAGCATTTGTAATTTGGTTGACATGATGATGTGACCATTGAACAACAACTTGATGTGGGAAATGTGTCAAACCAATTGAGAAAAAAAATGTAAAATTACAGTGTATACGTATAACTGTTATATGCTCCAAACTATTAGGCACTATCAGATTGGAAGACATGCAATATATACATCTCCAGCCATGGCAATATCCACCTATATCTGCATGGGTGACACTTTACAGCTTGTAATATCTCTACCAATGGCACGGCGTAATCAGAGACATTTAACTCTTCCGTCTGGACTGACCAAACATTCCATTCAGTAGTCCACATAGAAAAGGAGAGGGTAGAAGCCAAGAAAGATGTAACTTTTGATCTAATATATGAGACGGATCAAGAGCAGGACACAGTGATTCCTTAGTTTGTCATGCTGTGAATCTACTCTTCTTAGCAGAGGGGATCATAGGCATACACTGTGAACAAATAACACATGTGCTAGTTAACGTTACTGGCAATTAAATTGATGTATGAAACCAATGTAACACTTGTGGTTGTGTGATGACAAGGCCAAACCACAGTCTTTGGCAATATCTGGTACCAACATCATGCCCAGTTGTGTCATGTTGCTTAATGTATAGTGCAATTGGAAATTAATATTGGGAACCCATGATTAAAATAGTTTTGGTGTTTCAGGTGCCAAATGCTGTCTGATGGTTCCAATGGTCTGTCAGTGTTCTGCTCCCTTCCAATCAAGTCACTATATTGCATTGGTGCATACTACACCTCACCTGTTTGATGCCCTCACTGTGACGTGGGCCTTCTTACGCTACACCACTCAGTATATATTTTTTGATGGAACACAAAATAGATTTTGTATGGTGCCCTTCTCTTAAATCCCTCTTCATAGTTCAAATGATTTTCATGCTTGGTGGCTTCGGGATGAATTTTCATTGGCTGCAACAAGAGAGCATGTTCACTGACCAAGTAAAACACACAAAAAAACCCTATGACCCGTTGTGAAAAGACTCACTGCACATGTTATTATGAAAATATAACCTCATCTTAGTTTTCTTAATCTTCTACTATTCCTATATTACATTCTCAATTTATTCTTATGGTCTGGCTGTGGAAGTCCTAGTGACACATTCTTGTGTGTAAGCTTTTCTGTAATGGGCCACGGGACACTCAATATTAAAGACATGTGCATCTAATTTGCGTGGTCACAAGGCTGCTGAACAACGAAATATGAAATTGCATACGCTGGACAACAAGATAATGGACAGCGTCTGGCGATACGGGACCCCACGTGCACAGAAGAAGCTCACGCCATGGATTGTGGAGAGGGAAATCTTTAAATAGGGTTGCCTTTTGTATTCACTTTAGAACTTGCTGGGTGGATTACTTCCCATCTCCATGCAGTAACTTCTGCGGCCGCTAAACAATAAAATCTGCTCGCAGATTTTAAATGCTACCTAAATGTTTCCTGTGTGAGCTTTCTTTCAGTTAGGACAAGGTGATACAATAATTGTATTCACACCCGTGAACATTTCGTTTCAACCCAACTGTATATCACAATAGAGCCAAGGATATCCGTATGGGATAAATCGTGCATCAATCAAAGGTTACACATGCATTGACCTGTTGGCATACATGCACATGTAGGCTATGTGGTAAATGTGCCAATTTTAGAAGAAGAAAAGCTAAAGTTCTGCTTTTTTCGCACACCTCGGCTGCCAGGTGCGTCGGAGATGGCACCATGGGTCACTCAGCAATAGTTTAAAGGAGATTGCCAGATGAAGGTCTAGTATCGAAACATCGTTTATTAAAGAAAGAACAGCGAAATGGTCAGTGTGCAGAAAAAGAAAAGCTACAAGTACGCTTCTTCATCTCCACAGCTTATCCCACTGTAAAAGTTCTGTTTCCAAGGTTGTTGCCAGAGCTGTTGAATGGCTGCGACAGCCGTAGCCACTGCCGCTGCTTCATTAGTGCAATGCACGTGCCAGCAGCAAGCCACCCGCCATGCTCAGTTCCTGCCGTACCATACCACACCTCTGGGAGCTTAATTAGGCCTCAGCTTTACAGCTCTTGAAGACACGTGAAGGAAGCACGGGTACACAATAAGTTGAGAGCCTGAGGGCTAAACTGGGTAAAATGAACCGCATTAAAGGAAAACTCCAGGCAAAGAGAGCTGGACTTTGGCAGACAGCCACACACGCAGGTCCCCCACCTGAGTAGAAGAGGCTGTTGTCTGCACAGGACTAGGAGAGGACTACTCAGAAAACAAAGTACAGTGCGGTTGATTTGTGCTCGCTACTATACGCTTCCAAGGCTCTCCTTACATCTTGGTGCTTGAGCAGCAAAATAGTGTTCTGTGTGTTTATTTGGTTAGTGGGTGAAAGTGCAGTGCTAAGAGTCTCAGCATGTTTGGCGTTGACTGCCTGATTGCCTCCTTGCTGTGACAGGCTTCACTCCCTTCCTGAGCTGTCAATCATGGTTCCCCTGCCTGGCCTGTCTTATATATCTTAATTCTATTTTCCCCACCTTGGACAGATCGAAAAGGGAACACACACACATTCACAAATCCTCAAACACCTACTCCTCCCCCCACACACACACGCACACACACACACAAACACACGCACGCACGGACGGACGCACGCACACACACACACACAGACACACACACACTCAGGCACACACACACACACGCACGCACACACGCACATATGTACGCACGCACGCACGCACGCACGCACGCACGCACACACACACACACACACACACACACACACACACACACACACACACACACACACACACACACACACACACCATCAGAACACAACTAAGGTGTAGTGCGTTTGAAGCTGCCGGGGCTACTTTAGGTCACACTTCAAAACCACTGACTAACAAGGCAGGTCTATAAGGTCCGGGTGGAAAGATGAAGGTTATAGCCTATTACTGTTTGAAACTTCTTGTATCAACTGAATTCATGAAAAAGGGAGGGTCTGCAGTTGATACAGTAATAAGAATATAATGCATCACTCGTGTTTACCCTTGTGCTCTTTCTTTCATACAATGCATTTCATTGGTTACACATGGTGGGAGTAAGCACTACAGTTTACTGATCTAGATGGGTATTGAGCGACTGTCAAGGCAAAAAAAGAAAAATTGGTATACGGAGGGGAATTCCGGAGTGGAGAGGAGGGAAGATGCAGGAGTAAAGGAGAGAAGACAACCACAATGCAATATATTAGGCTAAGGGACTTTGAGGACAAGAAACTATACAGCCCTTCTGTCTGCGCCTTTCTATGACACACACACACGGATGCACGCACACACGTACCGTACGCACGCCACGTACGCACGCCACGTACGCACGCCACGCACACACGCACGCCACGCACGCCACGCACGCACACACACA
>NC_085872.1:33210087-33222587 GCF_034702125.1 Engraulis encrasicolus
TCCAAGTAACCAAACCTATTTAGACTCAGAGAGTGCAGACCTCTGCCAAGGAAGCGGTTTGATAACATTTGTCTATTTTTTTCCAAATCTTTCAGCCTTATTTTTGTGGAGTTATTAACTGGAATGTCATAATAACATTGCTATGACATTACCAAGAGCCTTAAAGTGGAAATGAAGCACTGACAACTATTATCATTTTTTGGCGGCTTATTTATTTTCATAAACGAATGGATGTTCGTTGGACTACACTTTTAAGTAGTTTTGCTGAAAAATAACATGTTATTACCGAGTTTCGCCACAAGGGTGTAGCCATGTTCGCCGCCTACGTAACCCGAATGGTAAAGTTGGTGGCTAATGTAAGCTTCTATTCAGTTAACGTTAGCGTGTGCTAACTACAGCGCTAACTGACTCTAGTCGTGGCAGTAAAATTGAAGAAGGACGAGGGGTTCATTTTACATTGTCCCTGGGTCTTCTATGTCACAGACCTACTATCAGATGAAAGAGAAATGCCAAGTGTCATTATCACTTTGTGTCAAAAAGCCCTTGCTACGAGCATGGTGGGATAGCCGCAGCCATTCACCCATTGCATCCACCATAGGACAGGAGTCAGGACTGTGAGGCTGCTCGCTCTCATAGGTTTGTACTGACAGACCGTCACCAATAACGTCTTTTTCCTGCATTGTTGGACGCTAATCTGAAAGCCCATGTTGTGAAGTTGGCCATGTGGTCCAATTCAATCATAATAGAAAATAACTTGCAAAATTGGCGGAAGTTTGGAAAGCTTTGTGAAGGGAAGGAAGGGACGCAGCTGTGTGTGTGTGGCTATCCCATCCCCTCCTCTCTCATCTCGCTCTCGGAGTCGGAGGAGCTTTGTAGATTTGAAGTTGATGCCACGGGAAATGAGTACACACATTAAACGATCATGGTCTAAATTAAGTTATGGCATGCTTATTAAAGTAGCATCTATTGTATTAAACTATTTTGTTATAAAAGCCGCGAATGCATCCTCAAACTGGCTGGATTGGATTTGACTGGATAAACGTGGGCACGTGAAGTAAAATTAATTCAGGTGCTTGGAAAATGTTGGCGAAATCATCGGAAGATGAAGGTAGGGAACTGCAACATTGCACGATTATGAAAGTGATCATGTTGGCTCATGCCAAAATTTGTTAGCGACTTGTCACCTTAGCAAAAAAGCTGCTTGTTTACCTGTGGTTCATGTGATGGGATGTCTTGTCTGCCTTCATGCCTCATATTTGTTCTGTCCCACCCAAACACGTATTCTTGCTTCATTTGGGTTAAGCAAATAAGCTCATAATCAGCCACACAAGGCCCAAATGTTTAATTCACTACTATCATAACAGCATTAGAATAGGACACTACCATTCGCGTGACGTCACCCGATGTTGGTTGGAAACGTTAACAGAAACGTTACGTGTTTGTGCTTTATTTTTTTATTAACGGCTTAAATTTCAGACTTCAAAAAAATATATATTTGCTGGCTTATCTTACTGGTGTTATAGACCCCTATATTAGGTCACTGCTTCATTTCGTCTTTAAGTAGCCTAACAGATAAAGACATAGCCATTACAATTTTGGTGACAGTAAGTTTGTAAACATGGACTCTGCACTAAGGGGTTAAGTAACAGATGAAGACTTGGTCATTACAACACGGCTATGACAAAGGCTCTGAAGTAAGGGGTTGAATCTATTGTTTGTCTATCATTGGAAAGAGACATAACAATGCACCACAAGAATTGGCACATTCCCTAACCATTGATGCAACACATATCATCACAAACACACGTACGCACGCACGCACGCACGCACGCACGCACACACACACACACAAACACACACACACAAACAAAAATATTAACAACATGAAGGGAAGATGTTAGAAGTAAATGATGGTGATGAAGACAGCGAAATGGGATGACAATTTGAACACACACATACACACACATACACACACACACACACACACACACACACACACACACACACACACACACACACACACACACACACACACACACACACACACACACACACACACACACACACACACACACACACACACACACACACACACACATACAAATGATACTCTACTCTCCGCTCCACACACCCTGCTATAGACACCACTCTCTCTCTCTCTCCCAAGGCCACGCTCCCCAGTGGAGATGGGTGTAGTGCAGTGTGCCGGGGTGATTGCGTATGATTTCTCTCTTGGAGTGAGCCTTTAGTGGCCCATCAATCTGCACGAGGAGACATTCCCAGCTCCAGCTCATCTCCTCTTGTCCACTCATCAAAGACTTCTCAGCTCGCTTCATCCCCGAGTTGTTTTGTGAGTATGAACTGTGTATGTGTGTGTGTGTTAGTGTGTGTGTGTGTGTGTGTGTGTGTGTGTGTGTGTGTGTGCGTATGCGTGTGTGTGTGTGTGTGTGTGTGTGTGTGCGTGTGTGTATGTGTGCATGTGCTTGTGCATGCGCATGGTTGTACGCGCATGAGTCTGTGCATTAGTGTGTCTGCGTGTTTGTGCATGTGTGTGTGTGTGTGTGCCTGTGTGCGTGAGAGCGTGAGTGTGTGTGTGTGGGCCTGTGTGGATTTCTGTCTGTGTGTGTGTGTGTGTGTGTGTGTGTGTGTGTGTCTTCATCCGCTCGGATTCCTCTCTGGGTCCTATTTATCCTGTCAGCATTACCCCCACAAGACTAGTATTAGCAGCTGGCTGTGGACAGTGATGGCCTGGCTTTGCGGTGGCAGACAGCAGGAGATATATGTTTATGGGAATTAAATTGAAATGGCACTAGACCTGTTTACGTGCAAATTCCCCACATCAGGGTGGCCGGGCGTACCATAACTCAGGTCGTGAGTTTAGGCTAAACAAGCCAGAAGCCTAACACCTCTCTCTCTCTCTCTCTCTCTCTCTCTCTCTCTCTCTCTCTCTCTCTCTCTCTCTCTCTCTCTCTCTCTCTCTCTCTCTCTCTCTCCCCAAACACAAACCAGCGGGAGGGAGGAAAAGAGGGAGAGACATATCCTAACCAGCCCGTCACAGCCATTCATGACAACATTTGCATAATGTATCTGGCTACCATACACCTTTTTTCCGCACACAGATAAAAAAATGTGTGGTTTTTTTTTTTTTAAAGCTCCAACAACAGTTGGGGAAGCAGTCGTGTGTGTGTGTGTGTGTGTGTGTGTGTGTGTGTGTGTGTGTGTGTGTGTGTGTGTGTGTGTGTGTGTGTGTGTGTGTGTGTGTGTTTGTGTGTGTGTGTGTGTGTGTTAGAGATAGAATATGTGTGTTATTATGACTATTTTAGGCTAGGTTTGTGTGCAAATAACTGAGTAGTCAGTACAGACTTGCTTTACAGAGACAGCCATTTCTTTGTGTCACAGCAATCCCAGCCCCACTTTCTGCACGTTGACTTATTGACAGTGCTATCAGTGCTCTAGGTGTGGGCAAGATAATAGAACGTTTGTGGAGCAGTAATGGAATGGTTGTGGACTGGTTACTGGGCCATTTTTTCCCCCGAGGCTCTTGCAACAGAGGCATGTTGGTCCATATTTCTCTCACATACCCTCCCCCCCTGTTTCTTTCTTTCGCTCTCTGTCTCTCTGTCTCTGTCTCTGTCTTTCTCTCTGTCTCTCTCTCTGTCTCTCTCTCACATGCACACACACACACACACACACACACACACACACACACACACACACACACACACACACACACACACACACACACACACACACACAGACAGACACACACACAGACAGACAGACAGACACACACACAGACACACACAGACACACGCGCACACACACACACACACACACACACACACACACACACACACACACACACACACACACACACACACACACACACACACACACACACACACACACACACACACACACACACACACACACACACACACACACACACACACACATTGCTCAATGCATGATTCATATCGCACCTGTTACTGTTGTGTCTGGCTTACAAATGCATTCCTGCTGGGTGGGGAAGGTGCCCAACGGCTTATAATAGGCGAGAGAGAATGCCATTGTTATGTTTGCATTTCTGGTCAGGAGCGTTGAGGTAGGGGGAAAGTGTGTCTGTGTTACCAGAGCCCCACGCAACTCAATAAATACAGGCAATTACTACACAATATTGGAGAGTGTGTTCTGTTAGCCCCTTCTAATGATGTAACACCTTCCGCATTGCTAAATTAGTCAGGCCAAGAGCAATGCAAGTGCGTTCTGAGCTCCAGAGGGCTGGGGAACCAATCAACTTTGAGCAGCTCCAACTGTCCTAGGTAGAGGCGTGTTCAAGGCAGTGACGTGGTTTAAGCAGAGACATCCTATTAGGACTAAGAAAATGTTTGCTTTAAACTTCGGCACAGCCCTTTCATGGCCTCGACCAATAGTAAACCGAGGGAGGCGGGTTAACCAGGTCATTTGGAAACGTTATTCTTTATCGTCTTGGTCAGACCAGAATCTCGGTACGAGATCTGAAAGACGATGATAATCTGGCTAGTGTTCACCTCGATTAAAATTCTACATTGGCACTGCTACTATCTGCATGTGCTAACTTGGCACTGCTACTATCTCTGAAAATAGGGCCCAGCGCATTTGGTGCTAAGCCCTTGTTTCTGGTCATGTAACACTCTTTGATCTCCTTGTCACAGCAGCTGTCCAGATTATTTCCTCAACTTAACTGTAAACCACCAATCACATCACTTCTTGAAGGCTCCTGGAATATAGCTAAAATAAATAGATTACTTATTTTCCTTAGATAGGCCTACTAAGTAGCAGGGGCTCGCTGGCTGGCATGATAAGATCTATTAATTACACTCATGTTTGATCCCCTTGTGAGAGGACAAAGCTGAGGGCTATTCCCAAACATAGAAAAAATGAAACAGAATGGATAGATAGTAAAACCTAGAGTGAACTTCTTTCTTTCTTTTCTAGTCCCTATCAAAACACCTTCCACCTCCCCAACACACACGCACATACGGAGGCACACATGTTTGCACGCACGCACGCACGCACGCACGCACGCATATGTGGCCCACCTAATTCCTTTCTCGGTACAGGCTGTGTTGAGCATTCTGCTGGGCTAGTGGCTGATTAGCTGGGGGTCAGAGGCCTGCTGGCTGATGCAGGGATGCCTGCAGTACAGACGTGGGCAAACTCAGGCCCGGGGGCCACATGTGGCCCGCTCAGCCATTTCATGCGGCCCTCAGAGACTTTCCAAGAAAAAAAATGCATATTCATATGGTCATTCATTCTTATATTGGCTACCTAAAACAAGGGTCTTGGAAACCTAAGATTACTAAGTCTACATCTAGATACAATCAGTAGGAATGGTATAACTGACAATGGTTAATTATGTTGGCGTACACCATTTTTTATTATTGGCACGGGCAAGTTGCCTACTACATCCGGCCCTTTGGTCAACTTTCTAAACCCAATGCGGCCCTTGGGCCAAAATAATTGCCCACCCCTGCTGCAGGAAAACAAACTGCCTTAACCCTTTTAACCAGAGCCGAGAGAGTATTGGTGCAAAAGAGACAGAGGGAGGTGAAACTACGTAGTGTTTCTCGATTCACATAAAGCATGGCGGTTTCAAGCCAGTATTTCAATGTTGAATGTTGAACAAATTGACACAATAATTAAGTGTTCCAACATCCATTTGATAAAAGCCAGCTTGACAGTTGATCAAAGTTAACATTAGTTCTCTCTGCCTCCATGGCTATTTCTCGTCACTATAAAAGTCAGGAACACGTAGGAACACATACCATGGACCATCCAGCAATATGAGACAAAACAATGGCACACACACACACACACACACACACACACACACACACACACACACACACACACACACACACACACACACACACACACACACACACACACACACACACACACACACACACACACACACACACACACAATCACTGTTTACACATAAACAGTCTGAACAAAACGCTTTATGCAATCCCACTCATCCTTGCCACGTAGGCCTATGCATAGTATTGAAGTGCAATCTGATCTGATGGCAAGTAGGAAAACTACAACAAGGGATTTTATACATTCGGTGGAGTGTTTGCACTGTGAGCATGGGCTGAATACACAAAGAGAAACAGTGAGCTGCTATGCCCTTCCCTGTCTGGGGAATTATACAGACCAGTGGGGCGCCTGTGTCTGCTCCCTCCCTGCCTGTCTCACCACTGGGAAAAAGAAAATAATAATAAAAAAAAATATTTGTGAAAAAAAAGAAAAAAAAATCTCTTTCTTGTGCTTTCTTCCCTTTTTGCCTCCTTTCCGTCTCAGTTTTGTCATCTATCAAACAAACTTTAATCTTCTTCTTTCACACTTCCTCACGCCCTGTGGTAACAATGTCCATGGCCGACAGTCCAAAAGGAGGTTCTAATTAAAGGAATACCCTATGGCGAGGCACGGGGGTAGGCCCAGCGCGAGGGAAGAGAAGAAGAGGGGTGGGGGGGTTAACCGTGAGATGAGAAAGGGGGGCGGAGGACAAGAGGGCAGAAGGGATGGTGTGACAAGAGTGAAGAAGCAGAAGAAAGCAGGATGAGATTAAACACAAGACAGATAAGCTGGATGGCAGGAAAAAAATACTGAACAATGGGGGAGTTTGGATGGGAGTGGAGGTCTGGGGCTATATACAAAGTAATGTAATGACATACAAGAGAGGGAATGAAATCGAGAGATGAAATACACTATAAGCGAAAGGAATAGAAGGGAGAAATAGCTGGAAGAACGGGATGGGCTGTTGGGAACAAGTGTGATGCAGACATAATAACCGTGACATAGAGATGAGGTTGTAACCAATAGGACATAATGATAAGCTTGTGTGTGTGTGCGTGTGTAGCACAGGGTGTGTGTGACGCGCCAGTGCAGTAGAACTGAGGTAGTAATGCTTGTAGTTAGTGCATGCTGCATGCCGCTTCTGCTTGTTACTTTCTGCTTTCAGCTTCTGCCACCAGCTAGCACTTTTCAAGTGCGAAAAGAGGAGCCGAGTGCGTAAGCCTCCTCCTGCTGGTACATAGCCTCTCCACCGCCAAGACTCCCATAGTGCCTCCTCGTGGCCATACATGGTAACTGGGTCCTTGCGGGCCCAGGCTAAACTGTGGGGGATCTCGGAGCAGCAGTGGGCCCCAGAGACGCGGTGTACAGGCCCACCTTAAGGTGGATACGCCCTGACCCCGTCAACCACAGCCCCAGTTATGGGTAAATAGCCCCACTGCCGTGTGGGTCAGCCTCTTTAGGCACGGCTAAGGGAGCACACCCCGACAGAAAAGCAAAAGTCCTCAACGGCGGAACAGGCGGATGATGGTGGCTGACCAGTGGGAAACATCACAACGGCTGGGAAGGCGGATGAAGGCTGCAACAGAGCTGGGTCCCCAGTCGTCTTGGTTTCCATGCCACTGGACTTTTGTCCCAGACCAGCCAAGGACCGTGTGGTGGCTGTCTGTGCACCAGCCTCCCCACTTTAAAACAACATCACGCACAAGCGTCCTCTACAGAACGGGATTCCACCCTACCATCTAGGATTAAAGTCCTATGGCGATCAGCAAATGGCGACGAGGGCAGGATTGTGTAATCTGGAAGCCCCTAGTCATGAGCTGGCACATTAGGCGGTGGGTGGCAGACTCAGTCGCCGGGCTCCGGGACCAAGGCATAGGAGCCCCTCGGCAGCTGCACCCACGACTGAGCAGCCCTTTTCAGGATCCACTCTGCTCACCCCTCAGGGGGAAGGGGCTAGAAAAGGTGCCCTAAAAATAGCTTGCCTTACACTACCCGACTGGATTACCGCGTCCAGAGGGAACACCATAGTGCGGTCAGAAACACAAGAAAATAAATTTTGGAGCCTGGAATGTGCGCACAATGATGGACTGCACTTCCAGTGATAGACCAGAAAGACGAACTGCCATTATCGCTAGAGAACTAAGAAGATGCCGGATTGACATAGCAGCCCTTTCGGAAACCCGGCGAGCGGACGAAGGGCAACTGAAGGAGGAGAAGGGAGGTTACACTTTTTTTCTGGAAAGGAAAACCTGCTGATGAGCCTAGGATCCATGGGGTTGGCTTTGCCATTAAGAACCAGCTCGTCAGGCACCTCGCTGAGCTTCCCGTGGGGATCAGTGAGCGCCTCATGACCATCCGCCTGGCCTTGTCCAACAACCAAACAGCGACTGTAGTGAGTGCTTATGCTCCTACCCTAGACTCTGATGTGGAAGAAAAAGAGACCTTCTATGCCTGCCTAGAAGAAACCCTATCCAATATCTCCAGGATGGACAAGATCATCCTCCTTGGTGACTTCAATGCCAGGGTTGGCAGAAATCAACATCTCTGGAAAGGCACAATGGGAAAGGAGGGAATTGGGAACATAAATTCGAATGGAGTACTGCTCCTAAGTACATGCGCTCAGCACGACCTTATAGTCACCAACACTCTTTTTCGGCAGAAAAACAAGCTCAAAGCCTCTTGGCAACACCCCCGCTCTAAGCAATGGCATCTCATTGACTATGTCATTGTAAGAGCGAGAGATCGCAGTGACGTGAACATCACAAGGGCCATGATCAACTCAGATAGCTGCTGGACTGACCACCGCCTCATCCGTTCCACAATGTCCATCAAACTTAGAAAAACAAGGAGGGTTCAAAAGAAACAGACCAAACGGAAGCTGAACCTTGACAACCTGTCTGATTTTACCATCCAGCAGCAATTTCAGGTGAGCCTCGGGAATAGCCTTCAGCAAGAATACCCCGACAACATCGAAGAGCACTGGGGCCTGCTCAAGTCCACCATCCTTGAATCCTGTGAATCCACCCTTGGATATAAGTCTAGAAAACACCAAGACTGGTTTGATGAGCATGACATGGAGATAGAAGACCTCATCTCCAAGAAGCGAAAAACCTTCCATGCCTGGCAAAATGATCCAACAAGTGATATCAAAAGGATAGCTCACTCTAGGGCCAAGGCTGAGGTTCAGAGTCGGGTGAGGGAACTAAAAAACACCTGGTGGACTGAAAAGGCTCTGGAACTCCAAGGACTCGCAGACTCTGGAGACACAAGAGGATTTTTCAGTGCTACAAGAGCCGTTTATGGCCCCAGCCACCACGGCTTAAATCCCCTGCGCTCAAAGGATGGAAAAAACTCTTTTAAAAGATAACTCAGCCATCAACACACGCTGGAAAGAACATTTTCAAGAGCTCCTGAACCGACACGGCGCAGCTGCACCAGATACCTTGAACCAGATCCCCCAAATGCCCATCAGAGAAGACCTGGCTGTTCCTCCCACCATAACTGAGGTTGCCAAATCTATTAGAAGCCTTAGGAACAACAAGGCGGCTGGTTCAGATGGAATCTCCTCAGAAATCCTAAAGGAGGGGGGACCACAGCTCTGGCACCACATTCACCAGCTTCTTCTCAAGGTCTGGGAGAAAGAGGAGCTACCCTCTGAGCTTCGTGATGCCCAGATCGTCACAATCTTCAAGAAAGGGGACAAAGCTGAATGTGGAAACTACAGGGGCATCTCACTTCTGTCAACAACAGGAAAAGTCCTTACCCGCATACTTGCTAACCGCCTGCTTCCATTGTCTGAGGAATTACTCCCAGAATCTCAATGTGGTTTCCGCCCATCCAGAGGAACAACAGACATGATTTTCACTGCACGCCAGCTACAAGAGAAGTGCCGTGAACAAGGACTGCCCCTGTATATGGCCTTCATAGATCTGACGAAGGCTTTTGACTCTGTGGACCGCCAGGCTCTATGGACCTTACTATCAAAGTATGGATGCCATGACAAATACATCCGCATACTAAGGCTCCTTCATGATGGCATGTCAGCTACAGTTCTCAGCAATGGTGGCTCTGAATCTGAGGCTTTCCCTGTGGAGACAGGAGTAAAACAGGGCTGCATAATTGCACCGACCCTGTTTGCCATTTTCATCGCTGCCATACTCCATCTCATTGGCCCAGAACTGCCACAAGGGATTCCAATCCTCTACAGATCAGATGGTAGGCTATTCAATCTAAATAGATTTAAAGCCAAAAGTAAAATCAGGAACACCACCATCATGGAACTTCAGTATGCAGACGACAATGCCATTGTATCACACTCCCCAGATGAGCTCCAAAGCATCCTGAATGCCTTTGCCAAGGCATACACATCCCTGGGTTTGGCATTAAACATCAAGAAGACACAGGTCCTGTTTCAGCCATCACCCAACCAGCCCTTAACCCAGCCTACCATCAAAGTACACGATGCTACCCTGGAAAATGTTGACCACTTCTCCTACCTTGGCAGTCTGCTCTCCTCCAAAGCTGACATAGACTCTGAGGTCAACCACCGTCTGAGCTGTGCCTGTGGAGCTTATGCCAAACTCAGAAAAAGAGTCTTTGATGACAGAGACCTGAGACCCCAAACTAAGATCCTGGTTTACAAGGCTGTAGTTCTTCCCTCCCTGTTGTATGGAGCAGAAACCTGGACCACATACAGCAGACACCTAAAATCACTAGAACAATTCCATCAACGGTCCCTGCGTAAAATCCTGTAGATCAACTGGCAGGACAAACGCACCAACATCAGTATCCTGGAGGAGGCTAATGTACCCAGCATTACAACTATCATAATGAAGCACCAACTCCGCTGGACAGGCCACGTCATCCGCATGCCAGACACCCGTCTCCCAAAGCAGATCTTGTACTCCCAACTGAAAGAAGGTCAGCGTGTCCCTGGTGGTCCAAAGAAACGCTACAAAGACAACATCAAAACCAACTTAAAGAAATTCCATATACCATCTAATAACTGGGAGGACCTTGCCAGGGACAGACATAGCTGGAGGAAAGCATTGCATGAGGGTGCAGCACAACATGAAAACGAACTCCACCATGCCACACAAGCAAAGCGACAACGCCGTAAGGATCACATGGAAAAGGCTGCAGCAATACCCACCACCTCTACTTTCCCCTGCCCAAACTGCACCAAGATATGTGGATCAAGGATTGGTCTCCACAGTCACCTGAAGACCCACAAATAGAAAACCCTACTGAGAGGACAGTCATACTCGTTTCGAGTGACCGCTGATGATGATGATGATGATGATGATGAATGATAAGCTAATTCATTGTATTTCTTTTTTCTTTTTAGGGCCTCTCTTGCCTTTATTTTCTGACAGTACAGTGGGGGGAGAGACCAGTGGTGTAGTCCACTTATCCATGGTGGGTATACTGTATATTTGAGCATTTTTTGAAGTGGGTATACTGTATATATTTGTGCTATTCAAAACAATGGATAAATCAATTTTAAGTGAGTATACTGAAATCCCTGAAATTTAGAAGTGGGTATACTCCGTATACCCGCGTTCTACTTAGACTACACCACTGGGAGAGACAGGAAATGAGAGGGGGGAGAGAGATGGGGAAGGGCCGGTGCAGCAGCCCGGGGCCCACTGTTAGGCCACGGCTAGCAGGGCATAATTTAAGTTTCGACAGTGTAACTTTACCATCGAGCTAAATAACTGGATGGATTACTCAGGTGGTGGTGTGTTGCCGTGAGCTGATTATCATCATGATCAAGGTTGGGAACTCACTGACTGTCTGCACTGCCTCTCTTTTCACAACACACAAATTCATCATCTTAATCATTCAGACGGAAAGGCTTAAATAGTCAAACACTGAGAGAGAGAGAGAGAGAGAGAGAGAGTGTGTGTGTGTGTGTGTGTGTGCGCGTGCGTGCGCGCGTGCGTGCGTGCGTGCGTTTGTGTCTGTGCGCACCACAAGGACAACCCCAAACCCCCCATGCATGATAAATGTGTTTCTATCAGCGTAGCATCACTGTGTGACATTGGCGCCCAGTCATCATCCCCAATGGAGCCCTCTGCCAACAATACCTCTCCTACATCTATAGCAGCCTACTGCTGAGGTCACACCCACCAGCCTCTCCTCTCCTCCAGAGATACTATTTCTCTCCTCTGCACAGAGACAGAAGGTCATGATCCCCATTTCCATACAAAGGCAAACTGTCCTCCTACCAATGACTTGGACTGTGCAATGCGTTATATTGAAACAAGGGGGGTATTACACGATGATGTAAACGTTTAGCAACAACGAATCCTAACAAGTACAAGCCACATACTGTAGCGACTGAGAGAAGTCCGAATTCAGTGTCATTTGTACATGGTGGCATCAAATGCACGCCGTCAGCTTGGTGAACCCTGAAACGTTTAATAATGAAGTTAACCAAGCCTGGCGCTTGGCTGTTTTCACCCAATGGCTACTCAGCCTTGTGCAATGTTGTGTTGTTCTGCCAGGGGAAGACTTGGGTCAATGTGCAGGAAGTGCAATTAGTGAGGCATGATTAACTAATGGATTCTTTTATACTCCGCATAAATTCCCGTCTACCAGAACAGGAGAGTTCGGGTTTGTCCACTTAAGCCAAATCCTCATTTTTGTCTGCC
>NC_085872.1:33230087-33240087 GCF_034702125.1 Engraulis encrasicolus
AACATGTCACACCGTAGGACATTCATGTCACGCTAAAGGACAGAAATGCAAAACTGAGCCAGAAACAAATATATCAACATGATTATTTTGTCTTTTGATCATAATATAATGTAGTCAATATGGACCTAAACTTTACACTTATATAAGTCTTTGAATCGTCGATTATCAGCCTATCGTAACTCTTAATGACAGCCATGTGGTCATTGAATGTAACCTGCAGAGCTCATAAGACTCATACTGAAGGGTGACCTTGGCATGACCATCACACTTTTGTAGGTATGCTATGACTGTCACACCATTGAACCTGTAGTGTGTAGTGGCCAGTGCCTGTTTGGTATCTCAAGCTGGACAGCACATGTATGCTGTATATTGAGCTCTCCACAGCATACTTTATTCATATATACTCCTTTATATACTCTCTCACTGATCTTTCCTTCACTGTTACCGTTATATTTTATGGTTTCAAAGCACCATTAATGACATTTTATATCATTTGACAGTATCTAAAATCAACAGCAAATATTCATCAACAATGCATCAAAGTATAAATTCCAAAGGTCAATAAAGGAATAAGTAATTTGAATACACAATATTTATCTAGTCAAACAACAAAACAAAAAATATGTACTACCAGTTGTTTTAAAAGCTATTTCTCAAATATCTAGTCCATTGGTGTGACCTGTTTGTCACACCATAGGACTTTTACCATCACACCATAGGACTTTTACCATCACACCATAGGACTTTTGAGCTTTTGAGTTAATTTAAAGCCATGTCGTTGCCAACTGAAATACAATTTCACCTTTAGTAAGATGCATTTTCATACATCTACATAAGAAAAAAAATATGAAAAATATACACTATTGTCAAAACGTATTTTATGGCTGTCACACCAAAGGACTACAAAACTAATACATCTTGTGGTAGCAAAACATAATTGATTGACTGAAGAACTCTGAGAGAAAAATCTAAAATCCACCCTTGCCATTGGCTTCTTAAGGGTCTAAAGTCACAATTTATGTACCGCTGGAGCTTCAACAATAGATAATTATCCACAGAATTAACCAAAAAATGATGTCACACCACAGGACATTATTTTCTGCGACAAAGTTTCATAAGTCCATATGGTCTCAGAAAAACAGGAAAAAAATTAAGCATTGCCACTTGCTAAAATAGACACCTTGAAAAACATGCCAGGGTTGTTTAGACAAATGACTGAGCTTTGATTATTTATTTAAAAATGTTTTAATATGGAGAACCAGGCTTGCCTCAGTCACACCATAGGACAAATGTGACATTTGACTCAAAATTAAGTATACTTATTTAAGCTCTGGATTTATTACACATTACTTTTTCACAACAACGACATTAGTTTAATCATTTAAAGCATTGACAATTTTGAAAGCATGAATTTACTTAATTTTAAGAGCCTGCGACAGCAAAATTTACACGTCACGTCATCTACCCATGTATGTATGGATGTATATGTATGTATTTATGTGTTATTTAGTTTTGCAATCTATTTTTCTAAATCTACTATATTTGTCATCTGCTCTGCTTGTCCATGATGCCCCCTCTCCCCACTGGTAAACATAAATACGTTTGACAGACTGCTTCTCTTCCATAAAAGCCCATCGCACTAATACTGGAGTGATGTAATGAATACTCTCCCAGCCGACTGGCCATAAATCCAATATTCCAGTGGCATGATCACGAGAGAGAGAGAGAGAGAGAGAGAGAGAGAGAGAGAGAGAGAGAGAGAGAGAGAGAGAGAGAGAGAGAGAGAGGGAGAGAGAGAGAGAGAGGGAGAGAGAGAGAGAACCTGGATGGTGTTCATGCATGGCAGCCCTGCACATCTGGCTGACAAAGAGAGCTGGCTCCAGACACGGCACAGGTGCAAATTTACACCCAGCGCCCGAGTGCAGCTTGAGCTCCTATTATTGCCGGCTGCACACATCTGTAGCTCATGTCTGCCATGAATGGGGCTCGGATTGGACGCTTTGCAAGAGCACCAAATATTTACTCTCATTTCCAGTTGCACAAATCACCTTAACATATGCAGGGACTGTTTCCTGCAGCACTTCTACCCAACCCCCCCCACCCCACTCACACACACCTCCAGCCCTTCTACCCCTTTGCTAAGCGTTCATTGACCAAGTATCTTAGAAAGAAAGGAAAGAAGGAAGGAAAAGAAAGGAAAGAAGAAAGAAAGAAATGAAGAAAGCAATGAAGAAAGAAATAAAGAAAGAAAGAAATAAAGAAAGAAAGAAACACAGTAAATTTGCCAGTGTTAATTTTGCAGTGTTAAGGCTTATTAACACTATTGGAGTAATTCCAACACCAAATGGAGTCAGATGCTCTCCAGTGTCAGTGACAAATGAAGTTGTTAAATTGTGTGGAGTTAGAAGTACTCCAGAGAGCCCCCGCCTCCTCGAGGGGATGGAGTTTGTCTGCGTCATTGTATACTCCCCGAAACTGCTTTACTCTTTATAGTGTTAGCTTAACACTATAAATCTAACACCAGTGTTTAACACTGATCTGGAGCAGGACCAAATAGACACTAGAACAGTGTTGATTTTAACTCTTTAAGTGTTATTTTAACACTATAAAATTTACTGTGAAGAAAGAAGAAAAACTGCCTTAAGACGGGCTGTGGTTGCCTGCTGGGAGGTGTGAGGGGATTGCGGAGGGGAGGATGAGGGAGGCAGTAAAGGCTCTGGCCACTAATGAACACTGAGGCCTCCCACTGCTGCATCCGCAGCTCAGACGGCCACAGAATCCTATCGCCTTACTCAGGCCACCGTCTTAAAATGTATTCTGGGGACGCTGTGTTGGGCAGTCATGCAAGTGTTTATACACGTACATGCATACCATTTCAGTGTTTGTGTGTGTGTGTGTGTGTGTGTGTGTGTGTGTGTGTGTGTGTGTGTGTGTGTGTGTGTGTGTGTGTGTGTGTGTGTGTGTGTGTGTGTGTGTGTGTGTGTGTGTGTGTGTGCATGGAAGCGTGCATGTGTGCATGTGTGGGTGTTCTGTGTGTGTGTCTATACGTGTCTAAAAACTGACTACTGAACCCAATAGATCAACACATTCACACAATCACATCCACAATACTATGGGGGCTCCTTTAGGGCTCAAGGCGCCATACAATGCACTCGAGCCCTGTGACATTACCTCATCAGTTTGCATTAAAATGCCAAAGAGCCTCTGGGGAACACAACAAAAGAACATTACTGTGATTAATTACTAGTGGTGCACGAGAGTCACACTGCTCACCAGTTCCTAGTCGACCACACACATTTCCAGAGGTATAATCAGCACATGCAGGTTGTGATATGGGCACAGGCTTGCATGCAACTACTATAGCACTAGCTGATTACAGAGTAGGTGCAGAGAAAGTGGGAAGAGAATTGCTTTTTTGTTAAGAAGGCCTTTTTCTTATATAGAGCTTAATTTAAATGAGAATCTGTTGGATGTAAGCTTGTAACATATATCAAAAAGTAAAAACAGAAGTTTTTCTTAAGAAGTTGGGTATTTTTTACATGTTAAAGGGGTATGCCATTATTTTGGGGCTTAAAACATTTAAAATCGTTGGCTGGGGTTTATAAAGGTGGTAAAGTGTCTTATTTTTCATGCTAAGCGTTGTCTTGCTTTAAGACAAGTTAAAAGACGGAGCATGTCGCTAAGCTAGTGAGAGTCAATGGATCCGTGTAGCATGCTACAATGCTTTGACTACAAGCTGAAGAAAAATATAAATATACAACAGCCATACGGTCAAGTGTGTCACAAGATAATAATGGTTATACCATTATAATGTGATATTATTTTAGAATTTCAGTATCTGAAGTGTCATTCTAATGGGTCCAAACACAGTTTGTGAGTCTCAGACAAGAAAACTTGTGAAACAGAATTCTACACCTTCAGCGATATCATGTTTTGTTTTTGTGGCAAGAGTGACATTCTTTTTTTTCTTTTTTTTTTCGAGAAAGCTGTGTATGGCAACTACTGCCCCATTATGTGGGACACCCTGCAGTTCCACTGACTTTGAACAGTCTCTGTCTTGCTGTGCATGAATCATCTTGGCTGCATGGAATGCTATCTCACACTGTGTCTGGCGGCCATGAGGTGTCGAGTGAGTCGTAATGTTTTGCGTCGATTATACGTGCTATTTTCATCCCCCCTGCATGCGATAACCCACTACCCTTACACCCTCCCCACCATTGGGGCCCTAATGTGTTTTTGTCTTCTATATAATCCTGTGTTCTCTCAATTGCAACTCAAAAATTGCTGTCTTAGTGGTCCGCAGTAATACAATCCAATTTGAAAATAAGCAGAGGTAGATATCCTCCAAATGTCACTATTATAGGTATTCACTTACGTCTGGTGGGACCAATTCACAGTATGAAATCCAGCAGAAAGAGAGAGAGCGAGACGAACGAAAGAGAGGAGTGGAAAGGACACTTCTCTGGCTCTGATGATTTAGCGGAAAAGAGAGAATAAATGCAAAGACGACAGTAACACAAAATCACCTCACCACACTAAATAGAGGACAGAGGGAGACAGAGGGAGAGAAGAAAAATACAGAAGGAGATCATTTGGTGTGTGTGTGTGTGTGTGTGTGTGTGTGTGTGTGTGTGTGTGTGTGTGTGTGTGTGTGTGTGTGTGTGTGTGTGTGTGTGTGTGTGTGTGTGTGTGTGTGCGTGTGCGTGTTTGTGCGTGTGTGAGAGAGGGGAGGGGTAGATATGGGAACGACAGTGAAAACTGCTGAGTGTGTATGTGATGATGTCTTGCTTGTGGGTTCATGCAAAGGTGCAGAGCAGAGCAAGACGAGGGGAAGAAGAGACAGAAATACAGAGAGAGAGAGAGAGAGAGAGAGAGAGAGAGAGAGAGAGAGAGAGAGAGAGAGAGAGAGAGAGAGAGAGAGAGAGAGAGAGAGAGAGAGAGAGAGAGAGAGAGAGAGAGAGAGAGAAGCCTTAATCAAAATCTGCACATGAAGAGTGGGCTTCTCCGGGACGGGCTCCTTTTAGTAAAATTGCACGTAGATCAATTGTGATGGAAATTTACAGTGTCAAGAGGGCCTCCTATTCCCGAAGGAACTGCCATAAAGTCTCCAGTTCATCAGACACCAGACTAACAAAGCCCTCGAGTGTCCATGGGCCCCAGCAGGAGCGGACCTGGGCTCTTCAGATAAAGACGGATGGAGAGGCTATAGCCCGGTTTTATAAATGCAGAGCAGAGGAAAAAGGGATGTTTGCCTGGGAAGCAGCCAATTAGTAGCCACAGGATTCTGCACAGAGATTCACTGCTGATGCATTATGATTCGTTTTGATGATGTCTTTGCTGAACATGTTGTATATTCGCTGCCTTGGTATGCATAAATGATGACTACATACTGTACGAGTTGGATACTCATCAACGGGCGTCCAGGGCTACTGCATTAGGAAATGCATGCAAAGTACTTCACCCAAAACCATGCTCTTATTTCCCTCGTCGGCTTTGGCTTGAGGTGCCAAGCTCGGTAAGCATGACGATACATTTCACAGGCAGACGCGCTAGGTTCCAAAAGCGTTTCGGAAAACAGCGGGGTTGCTCTGAGTGAATGAAATGACTTGAATGAAAACATGTTTTGGTTGGAATTCACATTAAGAACATGGTGCAGAAATTTAATTTGCACTATGCAGCTGGCTCATTCATTTTCCTTTCGCTTACCATATCTGAGTAAAATTCTTCATAGTTTTACATGCGGTGCATAACTCTTCATATGTACATGAACATACAGTACATACATCAGTCATGCTACATGGTATCACGAGGTGGCTGTTAAGATCCAAAAAACAAATGTTCAAGTGATATTGTGTGGTGTAGTGTGTAGTGTCAGTGTGCGGTTGAGGATTGCACATTTTTATTCTGAGTCTTTTTCCTCCCTTGCATCTCTGAGAAATATAGCTGCAGCACTAAACTTTGCCATAACTCCCTCCCCCCTGTGAACAAAGTTCCAATTAAAGTCAAAAGTGTGGAGCCAGGGGAGCCTTGATGTATTTTTGATTACGGTCCAGGGCAAACCGAGTCGCGACCGTTTTCCGGCAGAGACTGTGATCGCTATGGTAACGCGGTGAGATAAAGAGGAACTAATATTCCAGCCTTTTTTTAAATCCATTCTTTATCTCCCTCCTCCATCAGTCTATCTCACTGCCCCAACGCCCCCACAATGCCCTACCAAACCCCAACACTCTCCAATATTTTTCCTCATCTGTGTGACAAGGGAGACGTCAGAGCCAAAGTGGATGCTTTCATTTAAGGCCCGGCTTTGAGCCGTCCAAGAAGCTTCCAGAAGCTTTCCAACTGGCCCCCCTTTTCACTCTCTGCGTGATTACAGTCAGGCACCTGGCTAATGAGCCCTGCTCACATCTCTACCTGAGATCCTGCTCGTTTTATCACTCCCATTGGAGCTGTAGAGTAGAGGAGGATAAGGGGAGGAACAGGAAAAAGAAGAGATGGGAGGGAGGGAGAGACAGACGATTGAGGGGGAGGGAGAGAGCCCAGTGACAGGGGAAGAATAAGATTAAAATGGACAGAGTGCATAAAGAGATATAACGGAGAGAAACATATGAGGAATGGCGGTAGAAAGATGGCCGTGGCGGCGGCGTGGCGCCTGCTCTCCTTCAGCACATGCAGCCCCATAGTGTCAGTCTCACACTGAGAGCACTCACGCTGTGGGGAGGCATTTGGCCCACGCTGCGCATCGGCCCCGTGCATGCACCCAAACACTCCATTAACACCCTGAGAGCCAGACAGCTGTAGACTGCAGAGTGGAGCCAGTGTTGCCAGATGTGTCTGATCAAATCCCGCCCAAAAGGTTCCCGAAAACAGCCAAAATGTGCTAAATTCCGCACTATGGGCACAAAACTGCCACAAAAAAATGACAAATGGCCATTTTTTCCTGTTTTTACCCGCAGACCCTCATCCCAAGTAGCCCAATTGGGCAGCCAGCCACCCAATCTGGCAACACTGAGTGGAGCTCCACCTGAACAGGTTCACAGCCTCCCCCACCAACCCCACCGCATCTGGGGCTCATGCTGCGCTGCTCGTGCTGAGAAAAGTGCCAGGAGAGATGGAGGACAGATAAACATTCATGCCCTCGGCCTGTCATTGACTTTGCCTCATCTTCCACTGTTGTGGCTGTGCTGTGGCGCAAACCCTGGGCGCGGGGAAGAACATGTTGACTGTTTTTTTGGGGGGGGTTTTTTGTCGGTCTCTAGGGCCGTTGTGATCTGCTTCCACATAAGGTGCCGCTTAATCACACTCCAGCTTCCTCCTCTTCATCACCACAGACGCTGCATTACGGCTTCGCCACTACGGAGGAGCGAGATGAAAGCATGCTGATGACTGCATGATGGATGGGCATGCAGGCTGGCGTAGCATTGAAGGGGATTTTTTTGCCATGAGGGACTGCATGAAATATCAAGAGCTAAGTGACTTCGAGTTATTTACATGCACCCCCCCCCCCCAACACAACGCACAGAATGTTAGCATTTCATGCCACTGCAGAGTGAACATGCTGAACAGCTAAGGCAAAGCATGCAAAGTGCTTGACTCGCAAAAAAAATAAATGTGACTTATGCAAAACAGGCCCCCGGAAAACCCAGGAGAAGTAGCAGTGATTTAGATAATCATAATAATATGTCAGGGTAAATCCTTATGTGACGTGTGTTTACAAGTGTTTTTCCTGTGTTCACAAGGGTATAGCGAGAGAAAGAGAGGTGGAGGGCTCTGCTGAGGGCAGACAGAGTGTGCAGAAAAATCACAAAATGTTGCTCTTGTACAGGTAAGGGCAAAATGGCATTAGTGACACCTCAGACAGTTTTACTGTGAGCCAAGTACTGTACTATTGCGAATGCTATAAAAGCCAACACGGCTCTTAATGTACAAGGCAGCAGCAGGTGCCACCATCTGCCAAAAACCTCTGGGTCAAAGGGATCACCACGTGTTGATCACTGCAGGGAGTACATACACATAAATCATCTATGTCAACGCCTTTCAAACACATTGCAGATATTGCAAACAGGTGGGCTAACTGGCACATTTTCAGTTTAACCCATACAAAAGTGCACCAGTGAAATAAAGAACCGTGTGGACTAGGGGAGCCTTCAAAGGATGTAGGATGTGCAACTAGCTGATCATTGAAACGGTGATGTCTACTGCTAAATTTGATCTGTTCATGAAAATAATAAACTAATATTTACTAGCATGACCAAAGCACAGTATGTTTTGTAGCTACAAATGTCTATTACTGGAAATTCAAAATGGCAGAAAATGGAGAAGATCCCCCTTTTCATGTATGAAAAGTGCATTTTTTCCAGTCATAATGAATACTGAGAATTTGATCTGAGAATAAAGAATGGTGATAAGTATTCATGAAAAAGGTAACACTGGTGAATTGGCAGTATGAATTCTGGAAATAAAGAACTAAAATTATTACACAGTGCCCCTTTAAAGATGTTTTACGTAAATAGATACTTGACTGTTGCTACACATTTTCAACAGGGCTGTTTTAAAATCCCTGATGAGGACAATTATAAAATTCCTCAAAGCGTTTGAATGCATAGCCTACAATAATATCACATAATAGGAAATCAGTAATAACCAGTTACAATTTAGACACCATGAAGTTTAAAGACATTGCCACGTGGACAGAGATGTTTATTTATAATGAGCCATTAGACACAAGAGGTTATGGCTGTTTACTAAGAGGTAGAGTGGGTTGCAAATCAAATAAAAAATGGATCGTCATTATTGTCATTACCCATAATTGCAAAGTGTAACTAATACCGTGTATCTACATCAAATGGCTTTGGGTTAAAAAACAAATTTGATGAATGCAATGTGATGTAGTGTAATGCAATGTAATGGCTGCAATTTAAATTAGAATAATTTAAATAAAAGCAAAAGGATGGCCTCCAAATATTGAATTAGTCATGTTTATCAGTCTCTGCAGATGTTTTCTGTACTTGGTAAGGTCTCTCAACAAACAGCTGAAGAATGCACAAGTTTACAACATCATGCCTTGAACGGAATCTACTTGACATTCTTACTGCAAGTACACAGTGTTCCAGTCATCAGTCCGCCATTTTGAAAATAGTGGTCCATTGAGAACTTTTTTTTTCATTTGTGGACATCCCTGACCGGACAGATGGTGGGCAATCCCTATACTGCGACACCATGCACTGCTAGGCAATGGGCACATGATAAAAAGGTAGAGAACGCCCGAGAGACTGAAACAAAGAAGGAAAGAAGAGGGAACGACTGAGGGAAAGGAAGGTAATTTCAAAAGGTTTATTGATTCAAGGTTCAGTGGTGGAAGGAGAGGAATGCCTTGGATCGTCTCCGGGTGGCCTGGGCTAACCCTTTCTATGGCATACATCATTGTAAAGCGCTGTTAGCTCCTGCTGCTGGAGCTGGAGAGACTGCAGCCAGGGCTCCTCTGAAATGGTTATTATCCTTTTATATGCAGTATTGACTTTTAGCACTTTTCTCAAGGAACTCTTCACAATGCCCTCTCCTACCATACAATAAATCTGAAAACCAGGGGATGAAAATCAAGGGCATGACGAATGCGTTACTTTTTTATAAACGGACAGAAACCTTTGTGTGTTTTCAAAATAAATACAGTATAACCTTGATAAATAAATAAATGATTTCTAAGTCAGTAAATATTTTCTACGCCATATTGACTCACACAATATTAGATAATGTAAAAAAAAAAATCTGTTTGAGATAAACTACCTTCCAACATATTGGGCAAACTGTAGAACCATATGCTCAAGTGATAGCAAGGTATTTTGCAAACGCCAACCAACAAACTCACAAACTCAACCAAAAGCATGGCATCCTTTTGGAGATAAATATTTCTATTTTCTTAAAAGAGGAAAAGGGTCTTGTAGAAAATAAATAGGGTGTGTGTCCATATACTGCACACATGCATGTATACATCCACTGTGAGTGC
>NC_085872.1:33247587-33252587 GCF_034702125.1 Engraulis encrasicolus
CAACACACCCACTCCATGGTAACCACACCGTAGTCTGCCACTCCAGGCCTCTAAGGCTCCGTTTACATTCATTCAATTCACAATTTCGTCGTGTCAGCGTCTTGCAAACGATTTATTTTTGCACACAAAGTTTATAAATACCTACTCTCTAAACAAAGAAAGATCTGCTGATCCGCTCGTCTGTGCTAGCTGAAGTGAAACACGCCTGTTTGTTTATCTTCCCAGCACTCAAGTCACATGACCAACGATCCCAGCCCAGCGAATCAGGGAGGTGTACGTCAGAGTGATGTTGTCTAACCAGGACGGGTAGCTAGAGCTCAGCACTGCAGATCCTCGTTTCTCACCTTTTTTTCGATGCTAAATCAGAATCATGGGCTCTGCCGTCTTTGAATCCTTCCACCTATGAAGTCCTTTTCCATTCCACTGTAAAACATTGCAGCCAGGTAAACGTTGTCTTGCTGCCTTAAGTTCGTAAATTAACTCAACTTGAGAAAGACTCTCAAGTTGAGTTAACTTACAAACATGATGCAGCAGGGGTACTTACTTTTTAATGTTTCACTGACTTGCCATGTTTTACAGTGTATTCTAATTTTATGTAAATGGACAGTGCATCCACAGAAAAAACAATATAAAAACACGGTAAACTTAGCACCAGTGGCAAGGCATTTCCAGGCATGTGTCTCTGCTGCTAATCAAGGCTTTTGTCAAACCTCCACATTATGGTGAAGAGGAACACTGGTGAGAAAAAGTATGCCTTTGACTTAAGTGTAAGTGGTAGTTGTGGCTTTTTAGTGGTTGATGTAGGCACTTTGAGGAAAATGCACAATTTGTACATTGTTGGGCACACACGTACACATCGGCATATACTGGCATGCACCAACACTCCTCTCTCTCTCTCTCTCTCTCGCTCCCTCTCTCTCTCTCTCTCTCTCTCTCTCTCTCTCTCTCTCTCTCTCTCTCTCTCTCTCTCTCTCTCTCTCTCTCTCTCTCTCTCTCTCTCTCTCTCTCTCTCTCTCTCTCTCTCTCTCTCTCTCTCTCTCTCGCTCACACACGCACGCACGCACGCACGCACGCACACACACACACAAGTGGATGAAGACGGAACGCATTTCTTCCCGAATGGGAGCACTGAATAATACTAACCACACAAAAAACCTTGTAGCCTTGAGTAGTCTTGTTCTCTCCTTGGGTGAGCACCACAACAGGCAATCAGCCTCTTGCCTCGCCTCACTTCTGGCAGCCATGCAGCGCTGTGATCGCTCCTACAGTACACCCAGCTCCTCTTAGGCCCGCCTGACACACAGCAGCCTGTGTTCCCTACAACTCCCCAGCTGTTAATCGCTCCACTGCGCTCTCAACTGCGCTTCATCTGCAAAAATTGGAGAAAATGTCTCAAGCGCTGCTGTTATCCTACAGCTTTGGGATATTGGGTACGTACAGTGCAATACTGTAGACAGCATCGTGTTATCATAGTGTTTTAGAACACCAATAGTTGAGCACTTGAGGCAGTTGTGTATTGTGCTTTATACAGTATGTGCTTTAAGTGTCTAATGTCGTGTTTGCTAGTGGCACCCTTCCTGTTAAGATGCACACTATATGAATGAATGAATGAATGAATGAATGTCTTCATTGTCATTGTACAGGTACAATGAAATTTGTAAAGTGCAGATGCTCCCAGGTGCTTAACCCCCCCTCCCCCCACACCCACCCAACATAAAACAGTAAAAATCAATAGGCCCACTAAAACACTGCAATAAATAACCAGATTAAGAGACACAGACAACCCATACACTCACACAATAAATCACACATTCTGTATGTGAAACTGCTGGCCTTATAAAGGCTAGAGCACATCTCAATACAACACCAGTGCAGGAAAATGTATCTGTGGGTAGGTTTGCTTTAGGGTGGCGTGCAGAGAGCCGTTCAGCCTCAATCACAGATCAAACATTAGAGAGGAAGGACTGCCGAGGGGTTGCTTTCCTCTCCTGTGGGGGCTGGAAGCATACGTGATTGTCATCACTGCTCCATCTGACTGATCCCCCCCCTAGGTCCCAGATACACACATGCACAGGCATATAGGCATGACATTGTGGTTTTACGACTACATATCACCCTCATGACATGCTTTCAGATATGCTAACCATGCATGTCACCAAGACAGACAGTAGGGATGCTGCATCGCTCCCACTTGCCAAGCTGCTGTGCAGTGCTGTGTCTTCAGAGTAAGTGTATGCTAAACAATACAGTCTTCAGTTTCAGTTCACCGGAGGAATCTGGTTGTAATACAGCCATAGCACTGCCTGTGCTTCAAGACGGTACCACATTCACCATACTTTGTGCGTGCAGTCACAATGAAGGAAAATACCGTTCTGGAGCAACGCAGAACTTCTACGTTGAAGCCTTTTAAGAACAAGTTGTTAATCGCCTTTTCTGTAAAAGTCCACCAAGGTGAAAAGATAACAAAATGACTTTAAAAGACCACCCATAAATATAAAGGCTTAACATAACAACTACACATGAAAGGAATATAGACCTGCCATTGACAGTAATGGATGGACAGATAATTTTGCAAAACATGAAGCACAGGAATTTGTTGTCAGTATTGAATAGCAATTTCCTCTGGAAAAAACAACCCAAGAGACTTTATGTCCCAAAAGTAATTACAAGATATACTGGTGGATAAACAGAGGAAGGAAAGCATAAAGACCTGGTTTATTGCACACAGTAAATGATACTATTCATCACACTGTTTTTCTCCAATAATTACACTGAGAATAAACTTAATAGAGGGCGAAAACGTCTTATTTCATATGGTGATAATGGTAATCGCTCAGTGTTTTTCATATTGCCCTGCATCAAAATCTCTGTGTTGCCAATGGTCATCGGGCTTACTGTGTAGATGTATGCTGTAGCCCCTCAACAGGCTGTTGTGGCAAATGTGTGTGTGCGTGGGTGAGAGAGAGAGGAGAGAGAGAGAGAGAGAGAGAGAGAGAGAGAGAGAGAGAGAGAGAGAGAGAGAGAGAGAGAGAGAGAGAGAGAGACTGCACTTTTTCATTGTCTAGCTATTCCCTCACTTATGAGCAATATGAATGTTGTTATGGCAACAAATTGACAGGACTCTGCATCATACTTACAGTAATGCAGCTTTCAAACAAAACAGGCAAGCACAACAATACCATTAGCATTATGGATCTGGAGCCAGAGGGCTTGCTACTAACTCAAGTCTCCACTTGAGCAGCAAACAACACTGTGGCTCAAGTCATCCAGTTATTCAGTCATTTGGTTACCATTCATTTGTGTATTCAAGCATTGGTTCTTACTTTTTCTTTCATTCGTGTTCCTCTTTCTTAAACAGCCACAAACACTTTTGGTTCCTTATTCATCCATCCATATCTGTCAAGGCCTTCCTTCTAAAGTTTGTTTTCCATTCAGGAGTTCTGGTGTTCATCTACAGTATCTAGGGGTTCCCTTTAGGCTCCTGAGTGCTTTTGAAATCAACGGCTTCAAAGGCGTACATAAAACATGTTCACAAAGGGCAGACTGGCCTGCTGTAGGGAGTGAACACATACACAATCATGTTTCTCAAACTTAATACACCCAACCCCCCCACATCCAACCGCCTGGCCGACGCCTGCCTCGTAGCATCTACAGTACCTGGTTAGCATATATATTGGATGTTGGCTAACGGCAGTGGGTTCGCCTGCTCTCTCCTTAATGCAAAGTGAGACTTCATCTGCTCTGTGTCCACATGATCTGTTTCTCTGTGGAACCAAATCGGCATTAACCTTGTGAGTATCAGAGTTGACGGGAGCTGCAAAAACCTGCATCACCTACCCTGGAATCATAAGAAAACCTTCCTACCTAGATTTCTTTTCGATTTCTTTCTCGGTTAAGCTCCCCCCCCCACCCTCCACTTTACTTTCTTCTCTGTCTCACAGAACTGAAAACCCTGAGGTCAACGTCTCTTTTGACATGACCTTGAAGATACAAGGCTTTGTACTATCACCAGGAAGTCACAGATTGGTATACAAACAGGAGCTCAATGCATTTTTCGGAGAAGAAGAACAAAAGAGCGGTCTGACACGAACTACCATGAACAGAAATGGCACCTTGTGCGTCACACACATTATGACAGCCGTTCAGCCATTGCGATGATCACATCAGTGATGGAGTGCAAGGCCACATCAACAACACTGGAATATCCTCTATGTGGGATGTACAGCAATGCATTCAATCAGATAAAAAACATGATGATTGTTCATCTCACAAGGGAAAAAAAAAACAAAAACAGTATGGGCCAACATCCTGTCAATTAGTGCGAGTGCTTTTCAGTTTCAGCGATGGCAGGAATGGAACACAGCAGTCGCCACATGGGGCTGAGTCACTATTAAACCACAAAGTGCCATCAGTGCTCTATGCCCCCTTTGATCCGCTTTGCAAAGAACACCCTGAGACGACAAATTTTCTCCACAAGACTCAGACACTCAGACAATCCATGTGAGCGTAAAAAAAAATAGAATCCAACACAGACTCAAAAGCCTCATGCACATTGGCAAAATGCTATTTCTTCTCCTGAGTTTTAATTCCTCTGTGATTGAGATAACAGACAATTTCATTATCTGCGCACAGTTATTGTAATCAAAGTCCTGGCGGGAGACGTCTTGCCACCCTTTTTAAATTGGTGATTCATAGCTGCTGCCGTGCTGCCTAAATTAAACAAAACCTAATCAGCGTCCCATGACAAGGATCACAGTTGCACTATGGGTAGATGCTAATCGCAGGTGCACCGTGTCGTTGTAATATCGCCTATCTGTGAGCGGCAAATGCACCAAAGCCGAGATGTTCATGTTGTGCTGCACAAGCATGCTCCTGCTTTCCAGTAAGAGTCCCAAAGACAAATGAAATTTGTTCTAATTATGTCCGTCTCCCCCACCCCCACCCCCCCATTACTGTTCTTTTGGAGAAGACATGGACATCAAAGCAATGCAAACAATTGT
>NC_085872.1:33257587-33265087 GCF_034702125.1 Engraulis encrasicolus
AACATCCTGCCGCTACTATAATTTGGAAATGAAGCAATCGCCTGATAAGGGTCCCACATCTACTCCACTTGAAAGTGTTCTTTGTTTCTTGGGGTTGAGTGCCATGGGAGCGTGCCCCAACTTCAATTAATGATTGAGGCACTGCTGCGCTGAGCAAATTTGAGAGATATTACCAAGAGGGGAGTGCTACTTTTTTTCGTCTTTTTGAACAGGATGGCAAACTATTGGATTCTCCTGGGGCATTCCAAACTCACTACACTTGCATTGGTTTTTGCAAAATTTCAAAGAATTCAGGTTAGTTTGAATGCAATATGGGCTTATTGTTCTAATGCTCAAGGGAAATACCATGCGACAACAGATTGTGAAAAAAAACTTAAGTCCATTATGCGGCCTGTAACAGGTGAAGTTTAAAATTAATTATGTGCTTTCTTCCGACTGACATTTTCTCTTCAGCTGATTGGATTCCATGGGTCATTTGATCTCTATAATGATAACAACACAATATTTTAACAATATAATACTTGCAGAATCTAGATGAAGTCTATCACAGCCTAAAGATAACACTTACAATTCCAAAGGTGAGCAAGTGATTGATAGTTAGACATCTACTGAATTTCTTTTCCTTGCAGAGTAAACGGGAAATACAGAGAGAGAGAGAGAGAGAGAGAGAGAGAGAGAGAGAGAGAGAACCATGGTATTCCCTATGAATGCTAAATCACTCTCAAGCTGTCAAGCAAGCTCTCTCAACAGAGTTGTGCTTCTATCTACAATGAGCCAATGAGAACCTCGAGGCCAGTGTGGATCTGGAATACAGTAATGGTGAAGGCCATGCCATGTGGATCTGGAATACAGTAATGGTGAAGGCCACGCCATGTGGATTTTGAATACAGTAATGGTGAAGGCCATGCCATGTGGATCTGGAATACAGTAATGGTGAAGGCCATGCCATGTGGATCTTGAATAGAGTAATGGTGGTTACAGTGGACACTTCCTCCTGAAAAGCCATCATAATGGAGGAAAGAGTGTCGGCGGGGAGTGGTGTGTGTGTGTGTGTGTGTGTGTGTGTGTGTGTGTGTGTGTGTGTGTGTGTGTGTGTGTGTGTGTGTACATGTATGTGTGCACAGTACGTGTGTGCGTGTGTGCTTGCGTGCGTGCGTGTGTGTGTGAGACAGTGATGCGCGGGTCGACAAAAAAACAAGACACACCCGACCGCTTTTTTCCCTAGTCCGCCCGCTTGCCCTGCCCGCAAGAAATATTCATGAAAAATATTGACCCGGCCCGCTTCCCGACCCGCCTTTGAAAATAGTAGCCGTGCGTCTTTATGAACACCCTAGCGTCATTGGCAAAGCACAATCACGTCAATAAAGGTCTTAAAAAAGGAATTTGCGTCAAGAACAAGACAGCTGTGCATTTCAACAGGACATGTTGGATTTTTGAACCGAGGCCATGCAATGAGGACTGCCGACTGTCACCTGTTTATTTCGGTAACATCGTCGTTTGGATACATGGAGAAAATTAATCTGTAGGTTGGTGAGCAGACGGAGCCAGCCGTCAAGTGGATTGCCTCGTAGTCATGGTACGACACAGGAAATGAAAACAAACTCTGTAAGCAACCCATGAGCACGAAACCATTACAATTGTATAAGAAAATATGTAGGCTATATCCATCACTGCACTGTTTAGAGAGCACCATCTGTGTTCTTCAAAATGCACTCAATGGTTGCACCTGCTGCACCAGTTGCGCGCAGAAGATATTCGGCCGACGCAGGAGCCTCATTAAGTCTCCTGCAGAGCGCGTGGCACCATCGTAGTTATTCAGCCATATAAACTTTGATCTATTTCGCAAAAAATGTCCCTGTCTGCTAAAGTAAACTATAGCCTATTGGCTAGCCTATAGCCTACTTTAAAATTCGGCATCATTTCAAAGGTCCTGACCGACCGCACCCGACCCGAATTTCATTAAAAATAATATTTCATAACCCGTGCCTGCGGTCGACCGCAGTTAATTGCAAGCGCCCGCTGCTTTCGGGTCAGCCCGCGCATCACTGGTGTGAGAGACAGAGACAGAGACAGAGGCAGAGACAGAGACAGAGAGGTGTTGGTGGAAAAGGGATGAGATTGAGTTCAAGACTTGCATGGAGGTTGAGGGCGGTTAGCGGCCCCTTGACTTGACATCATCTCCTGATTATTTTCAAATGAGATATAGGTGGAGGACTGGGGAAAAGCACATACTTACTGTACGTGCCACTTGGGGTGGAATTTAATACCACCAAATACCATGCAGTAATGGAGTTTTCAGGTGGAACATCCTGATTTAAGTCCCCGACCTCAAAATGACGAGACCTCCATCAGTACGGTGTGGAGCGGGGCCATGGCTTTCACCCATGAATGGCGGTCATAAACAACACAGACATGATGTGGCTGCTGCCCACGGTGACGCACTGTGACTAATGATATCATTTTCATCTATGGCATTCGTCTCTGACCCAAGGTGACTTATGGGACATGTAGTTCTGAGGATGCCAAATATTCATTACAGCTCTCAGCAGATCTTCATATTCACATTCTGAACATACATATTCAAATGCGCAGACTCGACTGCAAAGTGTCTACATATGCATCCACACATTCACAAAAATGTCACACACATTGGAATATGTCTGCACATACAGTGTATCAGTAACATCCCTTTTGCACATACAGTACACATTGATTATGCACACTTGCATAAAATGTTGTCATCACCAGTCTCACAAACACAAAATGCACACACCAGTGCTGTTCTGCAAACATGGGCTCCGTTTTAATCAAGGCGCTTGATTAACGTTGTCATATTTGTTGTTTGCACTGCAGCACAGGGGAGGTAGGGAGGGAGGGAGGGAGGGGGAGGAGGAGGAGGGATCATTACTCAAACCTCTGCTGCACAGATTATTCAATTACTCAAGCGGGGCACAGGGGCCCTTTCACTTTGCCACTTCTTCCCATTCATCTTGGTGAAGTTTGTTTCCTGTTATTACACAGGAAGAAGCTGGACAGTGCAGCCCAAGCAAATAAAATGTTTTTGTTCTTTGGAAAGGCACTATGCAGGCAAGTGCAGGATTATCGTCAAAGACGCCTTTTAGAACCCATGTCGCAGTAAAGGGTGAGGGCTCTCACAGATTCATTATTAAAAAAAGGAGGAATGAGCTGTGTTGCAAACACTCATTTATTCTGGTGTGTATCACTAGTCTGATTATCATCTACTTTCAAATATCTTCGAGACTTGGTCTGACCAAGAGCATAATAATGAACATTTTCCAAACGGCATGGTTGACCCGCCTCCCTTGGTTTGCTGCGGGTTGTTTGCTTCCCGACAAAGTAGGAGGAATTCCTGACTTTTCCGGAGCTCAGAAACGATATTTGTATTGCTCCTGGCCTGACTTAAAGCAACGCTGAAGGCGTTGTGTCACTAGGAGGATGCGGCCTGGCTAGTGTATCACCACAAGCTGCACAATAAAATAGACAAAGCATGCCAATGAAATGTAGGGGTGATATAGCTAAGTGAACAAATGACTAAGAGAGGATACAATTGGAACCAATGCTTAACGCATTCTTAACAAGGAGTCAGTACTATAAAATGTTGCTACTACTTATGGCAATCACCCTGGCTTGAAAATTGAAGGCTCTGAGAAGATGGATGATGATCCCTGATATAAAGTAGGCCTACATAGCCCCTCGTAAACAATACAAAACATTATATGCTAACTAGATGCTAACTAGACCCAGTCTCTCATTGTGGTGTCTTTCCACTGCTGCTTTGTATGCCGTGCTGTCCCTTAACTACATCTGGATCCAGTAGTCCATGTCCTCAACAGCTGTGGCGTTCAGAAGGTACTGTAGCCTGGGCGAAAGCCGACTGTTTACTACATTACACAGTCAGGAACAAACTAAGAGGAATCCGTTTCCATGGAGGGTGGGAGATGGTCTGACCTTACTCTGCAATTTAAATTCATTGGAGTTCCGAATTCAAATTGTATTTATTGACTTGATGCATGACTGTTACAATACAGTATTGCCAAAGCATACAAATAACAAGACAAAAGTGTAAAAAGTGTTATCTTAACCAATCAGTAATGGATTCCGCGGGTGAGTTCAGTGTCACCACTCACAACTGTTTGCTGATTGGTAGAACCGTGAGTGAACCGAACTAGGAGGGTTGGGCCAGTCTATGTATGGAGACAAAATCTTAGGATGAAAGTACATTGGATGGCATCGGCAGGCTATTCAGAAGGGGCAGTGTACTGCCAAACATGACGCAGGCATGCACAGGTCCGATGCACAAAGGACGGGGATGAGGTCATCTAGGCCTATTCAGCATTGTCCTTTCTTAATTGTTTGACAATTCTGCAGATATCCTATCGTAAAATTCAAAACCGCTATGTTGAAAGCATTGTCATTATCACCGTCATTAGGTATGTCTAGTCATTTCCAATTATGTAAGAGATAAAATAACAAAGGTCCTAATGATGGAAGTTCATTGGTCTTTATAGATTTTGTCCATCATCTGAATTAGGATACTATTGCTGCACAGAGAAAAAACGACATTCAAATGTCCATTACTATTAGACCTTGATAGAGAAATTGAAAATCAGAATGCAAATGTTCTTCATTTTGGCAACTTAGGTCACGCACACAACCTTTTTATGCACGACACAATTTTCGAAATAATGTTTCCACATTTTCACAGTACTGATGAAACTGCTAAAATGTGTGATATTATCGTGTACAAGTGTAAAACTACAATGTGTGTGTGTGTGTGTGTGTGTGTGTGTGTGTGTGTGTGTGTGTGTGTGTGTGTGTGTGTGTGTGTGTGTGTGTGTGTGTGTGTGTATGTGTGCGCGCGTGTGCGTGTTCAAGCATATGCACGTCAGTTCAGTTACATCATCCCCCCAACTTTTTTGAGCGTTGCTGCAGTGACAGCCCCAAAGGTCACATTATCCGAGCCTGAAAGCCCGAATACATTTCCACCACTTTTATGTGTATCAGTAAGCAGACAAATAGTGATTCAGCAATGACAACAAAGGACAAAGCTTTGCATAGTGCAACTAAAAGCTCCACACACAATTGCAGTAAAGAGAGAGGCGGATGGAAGAGGGCACAGGAAAATCAATCGCTGATATTTTAAAATGATGGACAGGGCTGGACTCGCCATCTGGCATAGCGGGCATTTCCCGGTGGGCCCCGTACCCTCGTGGGCCCCTATTTTCAGAAATGTAAATTAAAGGTGCACCATGTAAGATGGTGGTGCAGGGTGGCCAGAGTAGGTATTACAACTACTGTATGCACCTCATTGAAACTTGTGCTGCCTATTGCCAAATTTGATCTTTTCATTAATATTTTCTGAATAATAAACCAATATTTACTAGCACGAGGTAACATTTGTAAATGGGCAGCATGGATTCTGGAAATAAACTGCTAAAAATATTAAACTGTGAAACTTTAACTTTTTTTTACATTTCTGAAAATAAGGGCCCACGAAAGTGTGGGGCTAACCGGTGAGTCAGTTCTGCGCTGCTAATTATGAGGGGCCCCTTTAAGCAAAATATGCCCGGGCCCTATTTCTCCCCCAGTCCTGCCCTGATGAAGGAGGAAGCATCATATACAGGTTTTGTTCCTTTTCCCGGGGCTCCTCTGCCCACGGAATCTATTTCATTACCTACAGCAGCGGAACAAAGGGAAGTCCCAGTTTTTGCTGCGATATGTACCACTTCATATATCTCTTAGGGAGGCTGAAAACGCCACAAACCAGCTCTGTTCCTAAGTAGACAAGTGTCAAGGGGATTGTCTGTGACGCAAGTGGAGATGATTAAGCTATTCCCTTCAAACTCTGGCGACTGACGCCGTTTTCTGCAGCACGGCAGGAGTCAAGAAAGTATTCTAAAAAGGCTGAAAAACAACAACAAAGCATCAAAGCAAACATGGACGTCACGGACAAGTGGAAGTGAAGGTGTGCCTTTGGGGACCTCAAAAGGCTGGAGTGGACGTAGGGGAGGGTGTGGAATTAGCATAACCCATGCCGAGACTGAGGCCAACGCCATCACTGTACTTTTCCAGACTGATGGACAAGGAAGTGGAGCCAAATGCTGGCAATGTGTTTTTCCTCATCTCAAAGAGCTGCCATGTTGCATCTCTCATGGTGATGCCAGATGAATGTACCCACGGATTATGTTTATGTTAATCTGGTGGCAAGGGCTCTACTCACTTGCGCTCAATTATGTGATGAATGGGGCATCGTGCCCATGCTGTACAGTGGGCTATAATGTGCTGAAAAACAACTTCAGATGCCATTTTTCCTGACCTGAAAAATAAATGACGAGGGAAAACAAGACAAAAGGAGCGTGCAGATGAAGAAAAAAAAAGAACAAAAAGAAATGAAAAACAAAAACAAAATGAGAAAATGGAAAAGAAAACGGACAGAAATGTGAAAGGAGAATGTGGCGGTGAGTGTTGCCTATGTGGAGGCAGGATCATGAGGGCAGTCTAGGGGCGGATCTCTCCTGCCCATCTCCAGGCCTTTGGAGGAGGGAGGACAGGCATGGGCATGTGGTGACTGATGAATGCTGGGTAATTGAGTTTTAAGGAGGCCCTTCCACTGCCACCCACTGCCCACCCACTTTGTCTTCCTTTGCCTTCAACACAGAGAGACGTCAGACTGTCAGTATCACTGCCAGGCTGCCAAGCTGCCACTTCCTCTGGATCTTCAGAAGCAGATCACACTTTCCCAAGGCCATCCACACACTAATATACACACAGACACAAATGTGTGCTCGTAAGCACGCACGCACGCATACACACATGCATGCACCGATGCACGCACACACGCACACATGCACTCATGCACTCATGCACGCATGCACACACACACACACACACACACACACACACACACACACACACACACACACACACACACACACACACACACACACACAGTCACACAATCGGATGAACGCACACACGCACGCACGCACGCACACACACACACACCAACACACAGACACAGACACACACACACACACACACACACACACACACACACACACACACACACACACACACACACACACACACACACACACACACACACACACACACACACACACAAGCACACACACGCACACACACAGCTCTATTAAGAAACACTATCATTGGGAGACATACCGGTGAGCTCCCACTTTACAGCTTCAAATTAACACAGACATAGGTGCAGGAATGTAAGTTTACTGCATTCACCCACCATAGCGGCAGAAGACTTGACATCTTCACATAGTGAAAGTGAAAGCTGAAAGCCCAACTGGGAAACTCCAACTCCCATGGTCATTGCGACACAGCCCTCCATAGCACACAAGTGTTCACTGCACAAAACAACATTGCATTTATGCCTCACATAGACTACAACCGTTAAATTATTTCGAAGTCCCCACATTTGAATGAATACACTTGATTGGATATTATATAGCA
>NC_085872.1:33275087-33277587 GCF_034702125.1 Engraulis encrasicolus
TGTGTGTGTGTGTGTGTGTGTGTGTGTGTGTGTGTGTGTGTGTGTGTGTGTGTGTGTGTGTGTGTGTGTGTGTGTGTGTGTGTGTGTGTGTGTGCATGCGTGTTATGGAATGAGGAAAACAATTGGGCCAGTAATGTTACCAGTCTGCGTAAGTATGAAAAACTCACAGGTATACATCTTTTGTGCTCTCTCTCACTCTCTCGCTATCTCCTTCCTATCCATCTTCCCCCTTGATTGCTATTGATCAGTTTAACCCTTCTGACGATAATCACTCTCCTCTTTCCCCCACTCACTTCGTTCATTTCCATCTCTCCTTCACACCATTCTGAGACGCTCAATCAATGAGTATTTTTTGAGTAATTGCTCAGCTAAATACATGCTCAATAAGGCCTGCAACACCAGCATTCGGCGGTTTAATGTTGTCTACCCATTACTGAAACCATAACGTGGAGCTATCTCAGGCTCAAGGATCAATACCTGACCTGTGCAATTATCATATAATGCATTTGATTGATCGAGCTTGCTGCCACTAATGTGTAAGATAACTGGAAAGGGTAAAGGCTTGTAACATTAAACGAGACTTCCAAAGAGTAGTAGGTCTTTCCTCCGCTGGTAAATGGCCACCTCAGGAATACAACACTAGAGCACATTCCAAGCACTGACTAGCATGCATGTTGGCCTTAAGGGCCTGTTAAGCAGCACTGATTTGGTGCCATTGATTATTGACCAGATTGTTGAGCTATAAACAGGATATTGATCGGGGAGGGTGAGGAAGAAGGTCCCAGCGGTGTCTGTGTGTAAACTATCCCTCGTCAGGACTCAGGAGACAAGTGCTCCGTTCAAAATAGAGCACAAACACACACGCACGCACGCACACACGCAAACGCACTCACTCACACAGACACACGCACACGCACACGCACGAACACACGCACACACACACACACACACACACACACACACACACACACACACACACACACACACACACACACACACACACACACACACACACACACACACACACACACACACACACACACACACACACACACACACACACACACACACACGCACACAGTACACAGGAATATAGGACAGTTTATCCTGCATGTTTCTTGGCAGCAGGTGCAATAATATCCAAAGCAAAAAAACCCTCAATAAAGCAGGAATCAAAAGATATATAAAGTTGCGTGTCATGTCTGGGGAGAAAAATAATAAACCTTTAGTTTCATCTGAGAGGTCTTTCATCTACCAACAACCGAATAAAGTCAAAATCAGAAAAAATCATCACTGTCAGAAAGAAAAGGATAAAGAAAGAAAGAGAGATAAACAGAGACTGACAGAAAACGCAGTACAAGGAAAGCAAGACAGGGAGGGAAAGTAAAGAAAAGAGAAATGGTCAGATAGATAGGATAGGAACAGTGAGTAAAAAAAAAAGGAGTGAACGAAGGAAAAAAATACATGCATAAGATCTGACAGTGGTTGCCATGGCAATGGAGCTGACAAGTAGGGAAAAAATGTCAGAGAGCGAGAGGCTGAGCATATGAAAAAAAAAAAGAAAAAGAAAAAGTCTGCTTCGGAATGAGAATAGCTCCCCAAACCGGCAAAGTACTTCCAGTGCCTCCCTTTTCTCTGCCATCCCGGTGGAGAGACAATCTCAGATCAATTTCATTCAGGAAACACATACAGTTCCCTTATCTCAGTCAGCTATCGTTCCATTCCATCTCTCCCCCCACTCACCTCCGGCTAGAGGCAGGCGGAAAAGTAGGTGGTACTGCAAGTGCGTCCTGACTAAACCCAACCATGCAGGGATGACCGGAGGCGCTTGAAGAGATTGTTATAGCCTACGACTGCATAGGGGAGGGGGGGGGATAAAGAAAGAGAAAGAGGAGAGGGGAGGAGAGGTGAAGGGATGTATGCAGGGTGAGAAACGAGAGAGCTGAACAGAATGGTCAGAGAGAATGAGTGAGTGGGTGAGTGGGTGGTGAAGCCGCAGTCTTCCATCCATGAAAGGCAGGGGCGCTGTGACCACAACGTGGGTCTGTGGCCTCGTAAGTTTCATAGCAGCTGCAGGGCTTATCCACTTGTCTCTCAGGAGAGCCTGGCTGGAACTGTTGCCCAAAGTACACACGCAAGCATGCACACACGCACACGCACGCACGCATGCAGGCAGGCACGCACGCACTCACACGCACGCACGCAATCACACACACAATCACACACACACACACACACACACACACACACACACACACACACACACACACACACACACACACACACACACACACACACACACACACACACACACACACACACACACACACACACACACACACACACACACACACACACCGTGACCGAAACAAAGTACTAATGGAGGGAAAATGAACAATTATTAGCCTGCTACAATATTAATCAGAGTGCTTTGGCTTTAAAAAAAATCTGTTCCTTCCCTCTTACTGCTGTTCTCCTTAAGATTAAATCATGGGTGTCC
>NC_085872.1:33282587-33297587 GCF_034702125.1 Engraulis encrasicolus
AATTCATCTGCATTATAATGTTCATTTGGTTCCATTTGACTCCACTGCAGGTTTCTCTCTACCGTTCGCAAATTAGTCACACCCTTCTCATCAAATCTAGCCACTTCGCACCGTGTGTCCGAAAGAAGTAGGGGACAAGCCAGTGCGCCCCATGTTTACAAGCGAAAGCGCATCTGTCCGCCGGTTCTACGGACGGCAATGCCGATAGAAACGCAAATGCACGTTTGCGCGGTGGAGTTGGAAAACAAAAAAATCCCGCGTGTGAAGCCAGGTATGAAAGTAACCTAACATAGGAGTAAGCCTAACACCACCAAATCCATCATTTAGGGAGGTACACGTTTTGTTACACCTTGTCACAAGATTCTTTCATGATCTGACATTTCCAAGTTATTTGCAAAAGCAAGTTCTCAGAGCTAGAAGGACTCATTCCTGAGTTAAGAAATTAAGCTTCTTCTTCATCAGCTTCTTATTCTGTCTATTGCCTTTGCAGTTATTGATCTAACGCTGTATGGGTTAGCTTATTAATGGTAGGTAAAACTCCAGTTCCTCTCTTAATGGCTGCAGTGCCTATTGCTAATCTCTGAGCATGGCACTACAAGTAGCCTAGCTATTAGCCTAATGGATGACAGTGGAGGGGTAAATTGTGAGCTGTCTTATAAACATATAAGCCTAAAATGTAGCCTAATAGCACTTCCTTATCAATTCAGTTGAAAACCACAAATGTTGTGTTTTTTATAATTAGTTTCCAATGTTATAGCCTATAGCCTAATGCCACTCATCTTTGTGGGGAATGGCTGAGATGGGCCTACATGATGGTGAATCTATTTTTAAAAACCTAATGCAGAAATTGGAATACGCCTATGAAATTGAGCTGCATTGTTATGCTGTTGATCTACTCCAATAGGCTATAGGTGTTAGGCCTACTATCTAGGATTGTAACAAAGGCACACTCTGCATCATATGATCACACAAATTATGTGATAGGCCTAATAGGCCTAACTGAAGAGATTTGAAATGTCATTTATAGTAGACAAATGAATGTGCATGCCAAAAAGTTCTAGTGGCTTTTAAACAAATTACCATTTTGGATGCATTGATACCGATACTTTATAGGCCTACTATCATGCCTGGCCTCATACCCATTTTCATACCTGTAGATACACAGATACACCGATGACCCCCCCCCAAAAAAAAACAAAAAACGTGTCACGTTGCGTTACGTTGCGTCGCGGTCTGTCTGATCAAAAAATCATAGTTTACCCACCTCTAATTTGACCACTACAGCCCTGGTGTTATTGCCACATCATATACACACGTCACACCTTACAAAGGAGTTGTTATGTAAACTGTGATATAAATGTTACACATAGCGTTTCTTCATTTGCTACATTACAGTCTTTCCTGTTTTGTAGCAAATGTAGCCTATGAGCTGTAACAAACTATACCAAAGTGTCTGACACTGGTATTATGTGTTTAATCCCCGAATGGCGCATAGTCAGTTAAATGTGTTCTGCGTTGTCAAGTTTGCGACAACACATTTGGTTGTCACGGTTCAGTAAAAGCAATTCAACATTAATCCACCGTGTTCCTAGAACATCCAACAGCAGTTTTGACATTTCACTAATCTCTGTGACCTTTAAATAATTCTTGATAGTTGGGAGTCAGGATACAATACTTTTCTTTGAAAATGTAGGCTACTATTGACTATTGCATGCAGATAGACTAAAGATTTTTGCTATTTATCTGCACATGCAGGCCGGAGATTAACAAAACATTTTTAACAGATTCACATGTTTACCTTAGAGTCATGTTTTCCATTAACTTAATAAAAACAAGGATCAACCCAGTGGATCTTGATACATCCATACATGTTTTATTATCAGATTTTCTCCATTATGCTGGTGGTGGCTAGTACACTGATCACTTTTAAGACAGGACAGTTCTTACTTGGCTTGAAAATTCTGGTATTCTGTGGGGAAATTAAACCAAAGATGGGGTGTTTCATAATTATGCAGATCATTTGAATGTTTGGGAATAACATTAATCTTGCAAATCAACACTTTTTAACTAATATTAAGATGTTGTGTCTTTGCATACAGTGCAGGAGTAACACAATCACAATGAAAATGTCCACTCTATCCCAAGGGGGAACACACAGTACAAGATTTTTAATAACTAGTAAGTAAGTAATAGGGTTGCAAATGACTAATGTTGACTATTATTACGACTTCCTTGATGACTTACTGTATTGGGCAAAGCCCTATCAAAATAAAATGAAACAAAGTAAACACAGTGTCTGGACTACATTCTCCAAGCATGACTCACAAAAGTTCAATACTGTATGTCTAACGGAGACCAACTACAGTAGCAGAGTGCGGCATGGAACGTTAGTAAACCTTCCTCCCGACGCCTCATACATATCGGTAGTCCTGAGCTATTTGACTGGTTCTTTAGCTCAGCAGTATTGTACTGTGCCTCCCATACCTCCGATGGGTTGACTAGGTGGCGAGTTGGAGACCCGAGGGGCGGAATGTGCAGGAACACCTCAGGCACATACAGTATGTGCAAACACCTTTTTGATATTCATTCTAAAATACTTTCTGGAAATCTGCTCAAAATCTGTTGCTTCGAAAAGGAGGGCGGTTTGATAGCTTGGCATGCAGACATTGACAGCCAATCTTGTCAATGTAATAAATTCAGTATGCTGATAAGGAAACACCAGGTATATACCTAAAAGACATGACAATGAGTTATGACGTGAATGGGGGAGCCGGGCATTCATGTGGAATTATACAGATAATATCAGAGTAAGAATGTATTTCATCTCACAAAGCAATCCTTGGGGCCTGCAGCTGAAATGAATGAGGTGAACACCGCATTTTATCACCCATAAGCTGACTGCATCCTGACCTTGACTATAGAGGTGTCTGTTTTGGGTAGAGGAAGAAACCACAGTGTATCTCTCTCTCTCTCACTCTCTCTCTCTCTCTCTCTCTCTCTCTCTCTCTCTCTCTCTCTCTCTCTCTCTCTCTCTCTCTCTCTCTCTCTCTCTCTCTCTCTCTGTCTTGTTTGATGCATGTTGTCATTGGCGTAATCTCTCTCATTGATGTGGCCTCAGTATTAAGTCATTTGAAAACAGCTGATCCGGAAACACTGAGGTCAAAGAGCAGCCCACCCTGATGAGAAACCAGCCATCTAAGGCAAGTAATAGTGCTCCCTTGAGAACGACTCGTGTGCCTTTCTGTGAGCTTTGTGTGTGCACGCTTGTGTGTGTATGTGTCTGATGTGGTGTGTGCGTGCGTGCGTGCATGCGTGCGTGCGTGCGTGGGTGCGTGCGTGGGTGCGTGCGTGCGTGCGTGCATGCGTATGTTTTGCGCACATATGCTCTGCACCTACAAACGCACACAGACTCACACACTATAGAAAAAAAACAGTTTAACATTCAGTCTCTAAAAATAAACTCAACAAATGCTCTCACATTTTGAAGAAAAATTCAGCCATCAGCCTTCAGCTCCCTATCACACGGGACATTTAGAGAACAGATCATATTAGGTGAAAGACATCCAGCATCCAACCCAGGTAGGGATAATGTGGTTACTGTGTCTTATCTCACAGCACAACTCAGCAGTTCACATTCTCCATCCATCCTTAACAATGTATGGCCAGCCTAATCCTTGTTGGCTAGTTTACTATAATGGAGGAGCTGATTCTCTAGATGTCTGCAGGGAGGTGAGGTATTATGCTATTGGCTACAGCACCTTAAAGATAGGATAGCAATGGTGATAATAGGGCATTATCCTACTGATAAGTCAATAACTACATAAATACATAAATAAATACATGAGTGCTGAGCTCTACTCCCATGGCTCTATCAGGCAAGGGAGGCTTCTTCCAGGATGCTGGTATTTCTCTTCCTCAACTCAGTAGTAATTCTCTACTTGGTCGAACATTAGCATACTCTGGAGCAGTGGTCTCCAATTAATTTTCTCCAAGGGCCAAATTATGTAGAGCAAGTGAGGCTGCGGGCCAAATCAACGCCCCAACCCAATGAGAAACTAGTTAGATGTCTGGACAAAAAACAGATTTTTTTTTTTTTTACTTTTCCGTTATCCCTTCTTGTCAGTGTCTGTTATGAGACTGTAGCGTAAGATCTAACTCTCTGTGAATGCTTTGGAGATATATCCCACTAAAGTTTTAGTGATCGAAAATAGCTTAACCTGGTTTACTCCTGAATCAGTTTTGTTGTATAGGCCCTTGGTGATATTTACTTGAACCTGTGAAAACCAGACATGGACCCTTACCAGCTAGTGTGTGTGTGTGTGTGTGTGTGTGTGTGTGTGTGTGTGTGTGTGTGTGTGTGTGTGTGTGTGTGTGTGTGTGTGTGTCTGTGTGTCTGTCTGTCTGTCTGTCTGTCTGTCTGTCTGTGCCTGCCTGCCTGCCTGCCTGCCTGCCTGCCTGCCTGCCTGCCTGCCTGCCTGCCTGCCTGCCTGTCTGTCTGTCTGTCTGTCTGTCTGTCTGTCTGTCTGTCTGTGCGTGCGTGCGCGCGCGCGTGCGTGAGTGTGTGTGTGCGCGCATGTGTGTGCATGCGTATAGTATGTGTGTGTTCATGTGTGTAGATATTGACACCACCCTCCCTGAGGAGAATGCATCGTCCAGGCAGTAAGTCCACCAGCAGATGCAGCCATGGAGGCACTACAGTACTCACCTACCAGAACCTCAGCCCCCCTAGGACTACCCTGCTTCCCTACACACACACACACACACACACACACACACACACAAACACACACACGCACAGTCTCCCCCAGCGCCTTCGCCCAATCACGGCTCATCATGGCTGAGTTGGCTGCAGCCGGCGGAATGAAAGTGGGAATCAGACTGGACAGTGCCCCACCCCAGCCGCCCGCCAACCCTCCAGCACCATCCCTCGCACCCCCTCGCCCCTCTCGCACCCCCTCCAGCCCTGAGAGACACATACAGACACATAACCAGTGAGGGTGAGTGCTCTGATGGGAAGCCTTCTGCCTGAGAGCCCCTTTGGCTCAGCTACAGACCTGTGATGCAACGAGTGGATGAGCCTGACCTGTTTGTCTGAAGAGAGAGATGGTCTGTAAGCCACAGCCCGAGTTCTTCTTTTTTTCTTCCCCTCAACCTGTCACTATTGTGCCCTTAGACTGTCTGTCTGTCTCTCCCTCTCTCTCTCTTTCTCTCTCTCTATCATCTCTCTTTCTCTTTCTCTATGCATGCTCTCTCTCTCTCTCTCTTTCTGTCTATCCATCTCTCGCTTTATATATCCATCTCTCTCTTTATTTATTTCTCTCCCGCTCTCTGTCCATCTCTCTCTGTCCATCTCTCTCTCTCTCTCTCTCTCTCTCTCTCTCTCTCTCTCTCTCTCTCTCTCTCTCTAAATTTGGCTGTGGACACACACCGCTGCCCCTGGAGCCCGTCTCCCTTTAATTGGCCTCTCCTGCTGAAGGCAGCAAGAAAAGCTTCTCGTCTTCATTGGGCTCCCCTTTAGAGGGGTGGTGGTGGGGGGGCGAGGGGGTTGCGAGGGTTGTGCTGATGGTTGTGGCCAGAGAAAAGCTTGGCTTCAGAGTCCCTGCTTCCATCTCTGTGAGCCCTGGGAGGGTAAATATCTTAACCGTGTTGGCACGAAGCAACATCGTCTGAGCGGATTTTAGGGATGCTGTGCTGTGAAGGTGAGGAGGCATAGGTGACACCCTGGTTTTAGGCAGTATGAAGCCTTCAGACAGGCCTATTAAACAGTAAAAGTGATACTACACACGCACGTACGCACTCACGCACGCACGCAAATACACACACACACACACACACACACACACACACACACACACACACACACACACACACACACAGACACACACACACACACACACACACACACACACACACACACACACACACACACACACACACACACACACACACACACACACACACACACACACACACACACACGCACACGCTTTCTCAGTGCCATGGCTGTCCACTCTAATAGAAGCATTAGACACTTTGGATTTGATCCCCTGGGGCAGGTTCAGCGCTCCACCTGCTGTATCATGTCTCTTTGAAAGTTCCAGAGAGTGAAAAGAAAATAAATAAAATAGTACATGAATAAACTTTAAGTAGTTGAAGCAGTATTTCAAGGTTTTGTAGCGCCAGGAACAGAGTAGCAAAAGCTGTGTCCTCACGCCTTACAAAGCACATCAGGCTGATAACCCCAAAAGCACAAGTCAAGCAACCACACAATCCAATACATGTAGCATTCAGCTAGTCCTCAATCAATACCTTCTCAGCTCATAAGGAAATGCTATAAATAAAGAGCAGTCTAGAGAAACTTTCTCTTTTTCTTTTTTCTTTCTTTCTTTCTTTCTTTCTTTCTTTCTTTCTTTCTTTCTTTCTTTCTTTCTTTCTTTCTTTCTTTACAGGTACACTATACATGTGGTTCTACATAATGATGTTATTATCTGTATGCAAGCAAAATTACCCTCATATTTGTATTATTAACAGACGAGAGAGAAATAAAGAGATAAGTTGTCTTATCTGACTAGGATGCACCCAGAATACCACACATGGTATTCAAAATGCATACGACTGTAATATTCGCCAATTTATGCACGTGCGCGCGCACACACACACACACACACACATACCACACATCATCATCACCAATACCATTAGTCGCATGGGCTGTGGGGACAAGGAGAGGATAGTGCTCAGAACCGCACCGCCCCAAAAGAACGAATCAATTCAGACCAAACACACTCCTGCCCTCCTCTCTCTCCCCTCCCCACAAAATAAAGAAGTGAGACACATATTCAAACAAGTGCATCGGCAGCCAAGGTCGCACAGGACGACAGGGCTGGTAGAGGTGGGGGGTAGCGGAGTGATTTACGATGTCTTTCTATTTCTCTCTTTCTCCCCGTCTCCCCGTCTCCCCTTCTCTCTCTCTCTCTCTCTCTCTCTCTCTCTCTCCAGCTTTTCTGGCTGCCATTTCATCCAATCGGGCAGAAATGCCTCGCACCAAAATAAAGAGCTCAACTGTTGCAGGGGAGAGAGGGAGAGAGAGAGAGAGAGAGAGAGAGAGAGAGAGAGAGAGAGAGAGAGAGAGAGAGAGAGAGAGAGAGAAAGACAGAGAAAGAGAAAGAGTGAGAGAGATGGAGAGAGAGATGGGGGAAGGAGAGATGGAGAGAGATGGAGAGAGAGGGAGAGGGGGGGTGGAGAGAGAGATGGGGGGAAGGCAAGGATGGGAGGAGAGATGGATCAGAGCGTGGTCGTAGATCATGAGGTCGTGAATGCCGGATGGAGGCAACAAGGCCACACCTCATGAATCACAGGCTGCAGCCTCCCCTATCCATCCCCCTCAGCTCCAACAGCCATGGGACATGGACAGAGCAGAGAGACAGACCCAGACGGGGAGAAACAAGGAGGACAGAGATGAGGAGCGACAGAGAGAGAGAAAAAAATTAAAAGACAAACTTTAAAGGTGCACTGTGTAGGAGGAGGCCAAAGTAAGTATTTCATCTAAGCTGCTCATTGAAACTGTCAATGGCCAGATTTGATCTTTTATTGGATATTTTCTAAATAATGAGATAATAGCCTATTTACTATTATGACCAAAGTACAGTTAGTTTTGCAAGTAAAAATGTCTATTTCTGGAAATTCAAAATGGGGGACAATGGAGAAGATCCTCCTTCTCATGTACGAAAAGTGCCATTTTCCCCAGTCATAATGACTACTTAAAATCTGATGGTGGTATTCATGAAAGCATTCATGAAAAAGATAACATTTGTGAATGGGCAGCATGAATTCTGGAAATAAACGACTAAAAATATTACATATTCAGCCTGAATATCAATTCAAGGTCCTGAATGACACAAGTATGACACATGCAAGAGCATGCTTTTGTGTTCCAAACGGACGAAATCCTTCACTTTGACCACTTCATCGCTCAGCACACATTGCTCTGCTACCATATCAATTTACTGTTCTGTTAATGGAACAAATACTTTTTACACCTTTACTACCGTATTGTCAAAACCCATCAGTAACATATTACATCGGAAACTGACAGAAACTCTTTTTTCTGTTCGGTTTTCATTTTGTCACTGGTAATTTCATCAGAAATGTAGCATAAATGACCATAAAAACATGAATTACATTCCAATGTAATGACACCGATTTGCCTGGCTCTTTTGATAGCCTAATGTCTAAAATGTGTGTGCTCCTATTTGTAGTTAGCCACTACAGAAATATTTCAGGCATTATTACATTGAGTCAGTGTAGTCTGACAAGGCAGTCTGCGAATGGGATGTATGTGGGACACTGGGCAGTATTTTTAAAGCAGGGGAAGAGGAATGTGTGGAGTGCCATACCCAGCCAGGGGGGAGTTTTATTCAGAGTCAAGCAGATGTCTACTAGACCAGGACACTGGACAGATATGCTCCTTTTTGAGGGGCACCTCCTCTCAGCATCCAGCCGCGAATACAGGTGGCTCACAACCGCATAGACACACGCACACACAAACACGCACGCACGCACGCATGCACACACGCACGCACAGACACAGACACAGACACAGACACAGACACACACACACACACACACACACACACACACACACACACACACACACACACACACACACACACACACACACACACACACACACACACACACACACACACACACACAGAGAGTTATATCAAGGCATACTGAAATACCTCTCACCAAATGTCCTTTCTGTTCTTTTACTTCTTTGTGTAATTCAATCCCTGAATTCTGCTTCCCCTGACAGGATATTTTCATTTACAAAGGTCTCCAAATAATTAAATGCTGAGAGTCAGTCCTCCAGGTCTCGGCCATGTCATGACTGTCAGCATTTGATACACATTTGATAATGTGTACTAAGACAAGATAAAAGTCAGATTTTTTCATTGACAGATTGTTTTGCAATAAAATGACAATCTTACTTTCCATGTTATTATTTTTTCCCATCCATAGAAATCTTAAACTACGCGTAGATGGGCAGTCATGGGTGAGCGGTTAGGGCGTCAGACTTGCATCCCAGAGGTTGCCGGTTCGACTCCCGACCCGCCAGGTCGGTGGGGGGAGTAATCAACCAGTGCTCTCCCCCATCCTCCTCCATGACTGAGGTACCCTGAGCATGGTACCGTCCTACCACACTGCTCCCCATGGGGCGCCACTGAGGGCTGCCCCCTTGCACGGGTGAGGCATAAATGCAAATTCGTTGTGTGCAGTGTGCAGTGTTCACTTTTGTGCTGTGGAGTGCTGTGTCACAATGACAATGGGAGTTGGAGTTTCCCAATGGGCTTTCACTTTCACTTTCAGATTTGTTGCATGCTCATTTTTCAGTGTTTCTACTCTACTTGAACATGAGAAGGTCAAGACATGAAGCCAGAGGACATCAGCGAATGCACGGGATGCAGGTTGGTCATTTCTCATTCTCTGAAGTCAGATGACAGCAGCTAGCGTAACAATCATTTCCTGGTAGGTGTATTGCCATCTTCTGAATAGCTGGCTGGATATTCTCGGCGTGTCTCTGGATCTGTGTTTACATATAATCTGGGCTGTATAAAAGGCATTTCTCGTATGCTGTTCCAATTATGGCACACATGCACATTGTTCAATAAGAAGATGCTACACATTTCACACAAGCCCATATTCAGGGCAAATCCATGTGAAAGAAATTCCAAGTAGCCATGTTATGGTGTCTTTTGTGCTCTGCACATCCATGTCAAAGACCCCACTAGGAAGGCTGGATTTGTAAATTCCTGCTTCCCACAAACATTTATGCATCAGCCACCGTTTCTATGCTTTGTATGTTGGCTGTATTACTTGGATGGATACGGGGGTGTACTCCCTTCATCAAGATGCAAACGGTGTAGGGCCTATGAAGAAAACAGTTTGAAAATCACTGCTCTAGAACACTGTTTCTGTCACTTTGTACTTTCTTATGCAGAACCTTACATTTTACTGTAATAGAATTTTCCCATGTTCCATCGCCTTGCTCCAACTACATGCCTTTGCAAAACTGCCATGAAGCAAATTGAGAAAGTGAGTTGTTGCTTGAAATAAAAATGTTTCTGACTGTGACATAAACATTTTCAACAACATGACAGCTGTTTTAAGTGCTATCAGTTGAATTCAGACGACAAGTTTCAAAAAGGCACCTGGCTGCTCAATTTGTACACATGCCATTGAAGCACTCACTGCACAGGGCACCACACTCAGAGCAAGCAGAACAGTGTGCTTCAATGTTAAAAGGAATTTTTCAGCAGTCAAAGAAATCTTAGCCTACTTCTTAAAAGCCATTTCTGAATGGAAAAAAGACCAAGCGGCCGAGATAAAGAGGTGGTTAGTACGCAACGACCTGCCAAATGAGCAGGGCAAACAGTCACAGCGATGAAATTGGCAAACACATAAGACAGTAGCCTCTTACTGCAGACGGGGTCGCCGACGGGCCTATTCACTATTTGCTGAAAATACTCAACTACATCATAACAACATTGCTACGAAAGTACCGAGAGCCTTAAGTAACAGATTAAGACATAGCCATTACAATTTTGGTGACAGTAAGGTTATAACATGGCCTCTGCGTTAAGGGCTTAAGGAGGAAAAAAACTCGCCACCACATGAAGAAATGGGCAAGAATTGTTATTTCATGAGTCTGCTTGTCTGATAGACTAATAGACCTGTGGGCTCTCCAGAGAATATGCTGCTTGAGACCCACAGAGTTGAGCAGAGAGAACAGCGCTCTGATCGGAAGCACTGAAAAAAGAGCTAATTTTGCCGCTGCGACTAATTAAGCCACTGTTTTTTGTTTGTTTAAAATCCATATCGGCCGGATCACTATAGAGCATGATGGGGGGTAGGGAGATTGCAAAAGAACCCCTTCTGATTTAGAGAAAAGCAGCCTGGAAAATCAAACAGCTTTTCACACAGCGAGCGTTGGCACCATGACGAGACACTCCACTGGCTCAGGGGATGAGAGGGAACGGATCTTCATCCAGACCAAAAAAAAAATCAGATGTCTCCCTAAACAGCTGCTGAGGGAAAAATAAAAAACAATGCAATAAGTGTTCCACTGTCTCCAAAAGCGCAAATTAAGATATGCCAGACAAGTCATCACTACAATTATGACTTTATAGATGTCATTAGCACTATGTAGGCCTAGGTCAGGTTCAGCTCCAGTGACTTTTACAGTAGTTTGAAGGATGTACTGTATGTCACAAAGGGAAGCAGTAGTAGCATGTTGGTTCTGATAGAGAATTGGTTCTCAACCTTTTTTGGATAAACACCCCCTTGACCTCATTATACAGTAAGCCTCCCAATGCTCCCTTGACCTCATGAAAAGCCTGCCAATGCCCCTCTTAGTATTAAAATAATAAAATGGTCTAATGCACCACACCCTCTCAGCTGTATCCTTCTCAACACCCCCCTAGGGCTTCCCAACGCCCGGTGGTGGTCTCTAAAGGCCCTGTTGAGAAACACTATGAAAGAGGGTGAAAACACACATACTGTATATTTGTTAGCGCAAAAACACAGCATGATTCCTTGTATACCCAGAGGGACTTTTTTTCCGTCTAGATAAATTATATACCCATAGAAGTCATGCTAATAGGAATGCTTGTTAACTGTTATAACAGGATTTAGGGAATTGGTTTAACAGGGAATGGTTTAAAGTGGTCTTCTCGGCAGATGGTGTGTGTGTGTGTGTGTGTGTGTGTGTGTGTGTGTGTGTGTGTGTGTGTGTGCGTGTGCGTGTGCGTGTGCGTGTGCGTATGTGTGTGTGTGCGTATGTGTGTGTGTGTGTGTGTGTGTGCGTGTGTGTGTGCATGTGCGCGTTCACCTATAGGCATCGGAGAGCTGAAGTGCACCAACACAGGTGTGCCACCAGACTCTGACGGGAGATTTGCGAGCTGGAGGAGAGTCTAAAAGCCCCATAAGATGCTGGCTCACAGGCTGGCTGTGTTTGGGTGGAGGCCACTGAGCCAAAGGAACAAACTGCCCTGCTCGTGACCTGGAGCTACGCCCAAACAAAATGGCTTGTGAATCTGTCTTAGGTGACAAGGAAGGAGAGAGTGGCGGTGTGTGTGTGTGTGTGTGTGTGTGTGTGTGTGTGTGTGTGTGTGTGTGTGTGTGTGTGTGTGTGTGTGTGTGTGTGTGGGTGGTATGGGTGTGTGTGTGTGTGTGTGTGTGGAGGGGGGCAGGGTGTGGGGGGGTGGAGGGGATTGGGCTGCTGGAAGAGAGAGGAAATTGAAGTGATGCTGGTGCCATGGGGGTAGCATTATAGACTTGGCTGGGAATGAGAGAGGATTTTTTTTTTTGCCATGTAGAGACGAGGGAGAAGAGAAGATCAAACGAAAGATCTCCCCTTTCTTTTCAAGGTTGACATGAAATGCAGTCGCTTTGTCAGCTGGTGTGTAAGGATATGTGGTGAGAGGTGAGAGGAAGCCTGACGGTAGGGACACATAGGAGGCGAAGCAAGGCGAAACCAAGAGAGGCGAAATTCAACCGTCATCAGGTCGTCGCGGCGAATCAAATGGAATGGAACAGTTATGTTTTTGATTTGATTGGGCCGTGGCAGGCGAATTCGCTCCTCATTTGCATAACATTAAACTTTCTTTAATAATTTCGCTTCGCTTCGCTCCTGTTCGCTTGCTGTCGCTTGCCATCGCTTGCCTTCGCCTCGCCATCGCTTGCCTTCGCCTCTCTCATAGGAATGAATGGCAAAGTTCGCAAATTCGCGTGTATGTGTCCCTACCATTGACAGTAAATAGAATGGACGCCAAATCAACGCTATTTGCCATTCAACGCTTTGAAGCCAGATTTGGGAACATTCCAACTTACATTCCACCTTGGAAACGCCAAACGCAGGTGCTGATTGGACAACAACAAGACATCTAACGGTCAATCAAACCATGTTCTGATGCTCATTGGTCAATTTAACTTTTAATATCTCTCTAAAATAAAACATCACCACAAAAAATCACCACCCTGGTAAGTTGGAGAGCAAGGGGACCTACTAGTTGAGCGAAAAATGATCCCCCTGGAGTGGCATTTAAGGGAGATACAAGGTTTTATGTCTCTCATAGGAATGAATGGGATTTGGCCATTTTTTGGTCTTTTTGGGTCCAACCTTGGCTCCAACTTGGCTTCAACAATGAAATAGAACTTTGGCCTCCATTCTATTTACTCTCAATGGTCCCTACCGTTAGTCAAAGGAGATGAACAAGGAAGAGATAAAAGAAAATTAACATCTCACATAGCATTGCATTGGATCCATCAAGTACTGCTAAAAAGCATTCCTTTTCTAAGCATGTATTAATTCTTTGTCGTCTCAAACTGTTACTGAAAAAAACATAATGTTGTTGACATGTTCTTCTGTGTCAAATGCCATGGTGCAACTTGCTCTGGTGACACACCAGTCTTGTATCATCATCCCTCTGCTCTGTCATCTGACTGCCATGGAGGCTTTGTTGTTTTGTCAATTGTGGGTTTTTTTTTTATTTCTCAGGCTCTGTTTTTGTTGTTCTAGTGTTTGTTTGGAGCAGTTGATGATATTTAATTCATTCTTCCCCTTCCAGATGGTGCAGTTACAGCCTCTTCTCTCCTCTGTTGTCAGTTTTTATGGGTCCAAACCCTCCTCAAACCCATCCCCTTTCTCTTGGCCCTGTTAAAATGGCTGCACTAAATAGGAAGAAAAGGAAAAAAAAATTCTTGAAATGTGTCAACCCATTTATCTCAATGGGAGAACATTCATAAAAGCCTCATTTTATCTCGCTCTTAAAACCCCAACATTAAGTCGGAACAACGCCCCCCCCCCTCTCTCTGTCTCTTCCCTCCCTCTCTCTCCCTCCCTCTCCCTCCCTCCCTCTCTCTCTCCCTCTCTCTCTCTCTCTCTCTCTCTCTCTCTCTCTCTCTCTCTCTCTCTCTCTCTCTCTCTTTATTCCCCTATTTCGCTGCCCATGCATCCATTCTCTCCACACTGGGTTTTTACTGATGTCTCATTCTCCTCTCCTACACAATGAGCGATCAATGATGGACTTGTATTGTGCTGTTCATCGAAGAGGCATATAGAGGAGAGAATACCACAGCAATGCATTGTTGAGCCAGCAGATGACCTGTCTGTCTATCTGATTGAAAAAAAATGAAAGGATGGAGCAAAAACGACTGAATGGAATTTAGACTGAACAGACATCAGAGTCAAAGAAAATAACTGTGCAACCCCCAAAAACTGTTCATCGGAATTCAAAATATGCCGAAAGAATATGAGTCACTAAGCACTTCCCACCAGCTCTCTGTTGGTGGGGGATGTGAATGAGACCATGATGGTGGCGGGCAGTGAAACTCGACTCCAGGAGCCAATCTCCTCTCCACTCTCAGAGGCGGAAAGAAAGGAAATGAAGAGAAAAAAAACTGACGCGGCTGCGGTGACAGATAGCATCCTGAAGCCGGTGTGTGTTTGTACAGTTTTGACATCTATCTTTGCCTCAACGTCCCAACGCTCTCTCCGGCATTTCTGAAGGTGAGGAGTGGTGACCCCGTTCATTTTTCCGGAGAGGTCCGCCGTGGGTTTCAGCCCCCATGAAGGAGATGGACATGTCATACAGACAGAACAGCTTTCAGCCCCCTTAATGGCTGGAGGAAATAAACTGAGGGGCACGGCTCCTTACATAGAGGGGGGGGGGGCAGAAAATAGAGGGATAGAGGGGGACATGAGAGAGATGAGACAGACAAACAGGCATGAGAAAGAGAGAAGGGAAAAACACAACAGAGGTCGGCCTGGGTTAGACATCCAGGGAGGGATGAGGAGCTTGATGTATAGAGTTGACAGTGAAGCTCTACGGCAGAGAGAGGGACTATAGGGGGGGGGGATATGGTGTGTCACAAGATGGACAAAAGCAAAGGTAAAAACAGACTTAAGTTTTCTTTTTCTTTAGCGCAAAGCCTATA